>NW_028127869.1:0-151459 GCF_965231255.1 Vanellus vanellus
TGCCACAGACAAATTGGCCCTCTCTGCTTTCCTGCGGACTCGAGCCTCAAAAGCACTTTTTTTTCATACTCGGCAGCCTCTGGAGCAAAAAAGACAAACGTCCAGCTTTTGCTGCCCCAGCAAAGATGCCAGCGGGGAAAACTGATGCTGGTCCTCACTGCCTCCTGGAACGCCTTCAAATGCCCCAGACAATTTGGCCCTCTCTGCTTTCCTGCGGATTCGAGCCTCAAAAACACTATTTTTTTACTGTCGACAGCCTCTGGAGCAAAAAAGACAAACGTCCAGCTTTTGCTGCCACAGCAAAGGTGCCAGCGGGGAAAAGTGATGCTGGTCCTAAATGCCTCCTGGAACCCCTTCAAATGCCCCAGACAATTTGGCCCTCTCTGCTTTCCTGCGGACTCGAGCCTCAAAAGCACTTCTTTTTCATACTCGGCAGCCTCTGGAGCAAAAAAGACAAACGTCCAGCTTTTGCTGCCACAGCAAAGGTGCCAGCGGGGAAAAGTGATGCTGGTCCTCACTGCCTCCTGGAACCCCTTCAAATGCCCCAGACAATTTGGCCCTCTCTGCTTTCCTGCGGACTCAAGCCTCAAAAACACTTTTTTTTTACTCTCGGCAGCATCCGCAGCAAAAAAGACAAAAGTCCAGCATTTGCTGCCACAGCAAATGTGCCAGCGGGGCAAAGTGATGCTGGTCCTCACTGCCTCCTGGAACCCCTTCAAATGCCCCATAGAAATTGGCCCTCTCTGCTTTCCTGCGGACTCGAGCCTCAAAAGCACCTTTTTTCACTTTCAGAGGTGGTTGGAAAAAAAAGAGAGAAATGTCCAGCTTTTGCTGCCACAGCAAAGGTGCCAGCGGGGAAAAGTGATGCTGGTCCTCACTGCCTCCTGGAACCCCTTCAAATGCCACAGACAATTTGGCCCTCTCTGCTTTCCTGCGGACTCAAGCCTCAAAAGCACCTTTTTTTTACTCTCGGCAGCCTGTGGAGCAAAAAAGACAAACGTCCAGCTTTTGCTGCATCAGTAAATGTGCCAGCGGGGAAAAGTGATGCTGGTCCTCACTGCCTCCTGGAACCCCTTCAAATGCCCCAGACAATTTGGCCCTCTCTGCTTTCCTGCGGTCTCAAGCCTCAAAAACACTTTTTTTTTACTCTCGTCAGCCTCCGCAGCAAAAAAGACAAAAGTCCAGCATTTGCTGCCACAGCAAATGTGCCATCAGGGAAACGTGATGCTGGTTCTCACTGCCTCCTGGAACCCCTTCAAATGCACCAGACAATTTGGCCCTCTCTGCTTTACTGCGTTCTCAAGCCTCAAAACCACTTTTTTTTTACTCTCGGGAGTCTCCGCAGCAAAAAAGAGAAACGTCCAGCTCTTGCTGCCACAGCAAATGTGCCAGCAGGGAAACGTGATGCTGGTGCTCACTGCCTCCTGGAACCCCTTCAAATGCCCCAGACAATTTGGCCCTCTCTGCTTTCCTGCGGACTCGAGCCTCAAAAGCACGTTTATTTCATACTCGGCAGACTCTGGAGCAAAAAAGACAAACGTCCAGCTTTTGCTGCCACAGCAAAGGTGCCAGCGGGGAAAAGTGATGCTGGTCCTCACTGCCTCCTGGAACCCCTTCAAATGCCCCAGACACATTGGCCCTCTCTGCTTTGCTGCGGACTCAAGCCTCAAAAACACTTTTTTTTTACTCTCGGCAGCATCCGCAGCAAAAAAGACAAAAGTCCAGCATTTGCTGCCACAGCAAATGTGCCAGCGGGGCAAAGTGATGCTGGTCCTCACTGCCTCCTGGAACCCCTTCAAATGCCCCATAGAAATTGGCCCTCTCTGCTTTCCTGCGGACTCGAGCCTCAAAAGCACCTTTTTTCACTTTCAGAGGTGGTTGGAAAAAAAAGAGAGAAATGTCCAGCTTTTGCTGCCACAGCAAAGGTGCCAGTGGGGAAAAGTGATGCTGGTCCTCACTGCCTCCTGGAACCACTTCAAATTCCCCAGACAATTTGGCCCTCTCTGCTTTCCTGCGGACTCAAGCCTCAAAAGCACCTTTTTTTTACTCTCGGCAGCCTGTGGAGCAAAAAAGACAAACGTCCAGCTTTTGCTGCATCAGTAAATGTGCCAGCAGGGAAAAGTGATGCTGGTCCTCACTGCCTCCTGGAACCCCTTCAAATGCCCCAGACAATTTGGCCCTCTCTGCTTTCCTGCGGATTCGAGCCTCAAAAACACTTTTTTTTTACTGTCGGCAGCCTCTGGAGCAAAAAAGACAAACGTCCAGCTTTTGCTGCCACAGCAAAGGTGCCAGCGGGGAAAAGTGATGCTGGTCCTCAATGCCTCCTGGAACCCCTTCAAATGCCCCAGACAAATTGGCCCTCTCTGCTTTCCTGCGGACTCGAGCCTCAAAAGCACCTTTTTTCACTTTCGGAGGTGGTTGGAAAGAAAAAAGACAAACGTCCAGCTTTTGCTGCCACAGCAAAGGTGCCAGCGGGGAAAAGTGATGCTGGTCCTCACTGCCTCCTGGAACTCCTTCAAATGCCCCATAGAAATTGGCCCTCTCTGCTTTCCTGCGGACTCGAGCCTCAAAAGCATTTTTTTTCGCTTTCGGAGGTGTTTGGAAAAAAAAAAGACAAACGTCCAGCTTTTGCAGCCATAGCAAAGGTGCCAGCGGGGAAAAGTGATGCTGGTCCTCACTGCCTCCTGGAACCCCTTCAAATGCCCCAGACAATTTGGCCCTCTCTGCTTTCCTGCGGACTCAATCCTCAAAAACACTTTTTTTTTACTGTCGACAGCCTCTGGAGCAAAAAAGACAAACGTCCAGCTTTTGCTGCCACAGCAAAGGTGCCAGCGGGGAAAAGTGATGCTGGTCCTCAATGCCTCCTGGAACCCCTTCAAATGCCCCAGACAAATTGGCCCTCTCTGCTTTCCTGCGGACTCGAGCCTCAAAAGCGCCTTTTTTCACTTTCGGAGGTGGTTGGAAAAAAAAAAAAAAACGTCCACCTTTTGCTGCCATAGCAAAGGTGCCAGCGGGGAAAAGTGATGCTGGTCCTCACTGCCTCCTGGAACCCCTTCAAATGCCCCAGACAATTTGGCCCTCTCTGCTTTCCTGTGGACTCGAGCCTGAAAAGCACCTTTTTTCACTCTCGACAGCCTCCGCAGGAAAAAAGGGAAACGTCCAACTATTGCTGCCACAGCAAAGGTGCCAGCGGGGAAAAGTGATGCTGGTCCTCACTGCCTCCTGGAAACCCTTCAAATGCCCCAGACAATTTGGCCCTCTCTGCTTTCCTGCGGGCTCGAGCCTCAAAAGCACCTTTTTTTTACTCTCGGCAGCCTCTGGAGCAAAAAAGACAAACGTCCAGCTTTTGCTGCATCAATAAAGGTGCCAGCGGGGAAAAGTGATGCTGGTCCTCACTGCCTCCTGGAACCCCTTCAAATGCCCCAGACAATTTGGCCCTCTCTGCTTTCCTGCGGTCTCAAGCATCAAAAACACTTTTTTTTTACTCTCGGCAGCCTCCGCAGCAAAAAAGACAAAAGTCCAGCATTTGCTGCCACAGCAAATGTGCCAGTAGGGAAAAGTGATGCTGGTCCTCACTGCCTCCTGGAACCCCTTCAAATGCCCCAGACAAATTGGCCCTCTCTGCTTTCCTGCGGACTCGAGCCTCAAAAGCACTTTTTTTTCATACTCGGCAGCCTCTGGAGCAAAAAAGACAAACGTCCAGCTTTTGCTGCCCCAGCAAAGATGCCAGCGGGGAAAACTGATGCTGGTCCTCACTGCCTCCTGGAACGCCTTCAAATGCCCCAGACAATTTGGCCCTCTCTGCTTTCCTGCGGATTCGAGCCTCAAAAACACTATTTTTTTACTGTCGACAGCCTCTGGAGCAAAAAAGACAAACGTCCAGCTTTTGCTGCCACAGCAAAGGTGCCAGCGGGGAAAAGTGATGCTGGTCCTAAATGCCTCCTGGAACCCCTTCAAATGCCCCAGACAATTTGGCCCTCTCTGCTTTCCTGCGGACTCGAGCCTCAAAAGCACTTCTTTTTCATACTCGGCAGCCTCTGGAGCAAAAAAGACAAACGTCCAGCTTTTGCTGCCACAGCAAAGGTGCCAGCGGGGAAAAGTGATGCTGGTCCTCACTGCCTCCTGGAACCCCTTCAAATGCCCCAGACAATTTGGCCCTCTCTGCTTTCCTGCGGACTCAAGCCTCAAAAACACTTTTTTTTTACTCTCGGCAGCATCCGCAGCAAAAAAGACAAAAGTCCAGCATTTGCTGCCACAGCAAATGTGCCAGCGGGGCAAAGTGATGCTGGTCCTCACTGCCTCCTGGAACCCCTTCAAATGCCCCATAGAAATTGGCCCTCTCTGCTTTCCTGCGGACTCGAGCCTCAAAAGCACCTTTTTTCACTTTCAGAGGTGGTTGGAAAAAAAAGAGAGAAATGTCCAGCTTTTGCTGCCACAGCAAAGGTGCCAGCGGGGAAAAGTGATGCTGGTCCTCACTGCCTCCTGGAACCCCTTCAAATGCCACAGACAATTTGGCCCTCTCTGCTTTCCTGCGGACTCAAGCCTCAAAAGCACCTTTTTTTTACTCTCGGCAGCCTGTGGAGCAAAAAAGACAAACGTCCAGCTTTTGCTGCATCAGTAAATGTGCCAGCGGGGAAAAGTGATGCTGGTCCTCACTGCCTCCTGGAACCCCTTCAAATGCCCCAGACAATTTGGCCCTCTCTGCTTTCCTGCGGTCTCAAGCCTCAAAAACACTTTTTTTTTACTCTCGTCAGCCTCCGCAGCAAAAAAGACAAAAGTCCAGCATTTGCTGCCACAGCAAATGTGCCATCAGGGAAACGTGATGCTGGTTCTCACTGCCTCCTGGAACCCCTTCAAATGCACCAGACAATTTGGCCCTCTCTGCTTTACTGCGTTCTCAAGCCTCAAAACCACTTTTTTTTTACTCTCGGCAGTCTCCGCAGCAAAAAAGAGAAACGTCCAGCTCTTGCTGCCACAGCAAATGTGCCAGCAGGGAAACGTGATGCTGGTGCTCACTGCCTCCTGGAACCCCTTCAAATGCCCCAGACAATTTGGCCCTCTCTGCTTTCCTGCGGACTCGAGCCTCAAAAGCACGTTTATTTCATACTCGGCAGACTCTGGAGCAAAAAAGACAAACGTCCAGCTTTTGCTGCCACAGCAAAGGTGCCAGCGGGGAAAAGTGATGCTGGTCCTCACTGCCTCCTGGAACCCCTTCAAATGCCCCAGACACATTGGCCCTCTCTGCTTTGCTGCGGACTCAAGCCTCAAAAACACTTTTTTTTTACTCTCGGCAGCATCCGCAGCAAAAAAGACAAAAGTCCAGCATTTGCTGCCACAGCAAATGTGCCAGCGGGGCAAAGTGATGCTGGTCCTCAATGCCTCCTGGAACCGCTTCAAATGCCCCATAGAAATTGGCCCTCTCTGCTTTCCTGCGGACTCGAGCCTCAAAAGCACCTTTTTTCACTTTCAGAGGTGGTTGGAAAAAAAAGAGAGAAATGTCCAGCTTTTGCTGCCACAGCAAAGGTGCCAGCGGGGAAAAGTGATGCTGGTCCTCACTGCCTCCTGGAACCCCTTCAAATGCCCCAGACAATTTGGCCCTCTCTGCTTTCCTGCGGACTCAAGCCTCAAAAGCACCTTTTTTTTACTCTCGGCAGCCTGTGGAGCAAAAAAGACAAACGTCCAGCTTTTGCTGCATCAGTAAATGTGCCAGCGGGGAAAAGTGATGCTGGTCCTCACTGCCTCCTGGAACCCCTTCAAATGCCCCAGACAATTTGGCCCTCTCTGCTTTCCTGCGGATTCGAGCCTCAAAAACACTTTTTTTTTACTGTCGGCAGCCTCTGGAGCAAAAAAGACAAACGTCCAGCTTTTGCTGCCACAGCAAAGGTGCCAGCGGGGAAAAGTGATGCTGGTCCTCAATGCCTCCTGGAACCCCTTCAAATGCCCCAGACAAATTGGCCCTCTCTGCTTTCCTGCGGACTCGAGCCTCAAAAGCACCTTTTTTCACTTTCGGAGGTGGTTGGAAAGAAAAAAGACAAACGTCCAGCTTTTGCTGCCACAGCAAAGGTGCCAGCGGGGAAAAGTGATGCTGGTCCTCACTGCCTCCTGGAACTCCTTCAAATGCCCCATAGAAATTGGCCCTCTCTGCTTTCCTGCGGACTCGAGCCTCAAAAGCATTTTTTTTCGCTTTCGGAGGTGTTTGGAAAAAAAAAAGACAAACGTCCATCTTTTGCAGCCATAGCAAAGGTGCCAGCGGGGAAAAGTGATGCTGGTCCTCACTGCCTCCTGGAACCCCTTCAAATGCCCCAGACAATTTGGCCCTCTCTGCTTTCCTGCGGACTCAATCCTCAAAAACACTTTTTTTTTACTGTCGACAGCCTCTGGAGCAAAAAAGACAAACGTCCAGCTTTTGCTGCCACAGCAAAGGTGCCAGCGGGGAAAAGTGATGCTGGTCCTCAATGCCTCCTGGAACCCCTTCAAATGCCCCAGACAAATTGGCCCTCTCTGCTTTCCTGCGGACTCGAGCCTCAAAAGCGCCTTTTTTCACTTTCGGAGGTGGTTGGAAAAAAAAAAAAAAACGTCCACCTTTTGCTGCCATAGCAAAGGTGCCAGCGGGGAAAAGTGATGCTGGTCCTCACTGCCTCCTGGAACCCCTTCAAATGCCCCAGACAATTTGGCCCTCTCTGCTTTCCTGTGGACTCGAGCCTGAAAAGCACCTTTTTTCACTCTCGACAGCCTCCGCAGGAAAAAAGGGAAACGTCCAACTATTGCTGCCACAGCAAAGGTGCCAGCGGGGAAAAGTGATGCTGGTCCTCACTGCCTCCTGGAAACCCTTCAAATGCCCCAGACAATTTGGCCCTCTCTGCTTTCCTGCGGGCTCGAGCCTCAAAAGCACCTTTTTTTTACTCTCGGCAGCCTCTGGAGCAAAAAAGACAAACGTCCAGCTTTTGCTGCATCAATAAAGGTGCCAGCGGGGAAAAGTGATGCTGGTCCTCACTGCCTCCTGGAACCCCTTCAAATGCCCCAGACAATTTGGCCCTCTCTGCTTTCCTGCGGTCTCAAGCATCAAAAACACTTTTTTTTTACTCTCGGCAGCCTCCGCAGCAAAAAAGACAAAAGTCCAGCATTTGCTGCCACAGCAAATGTGCCAGTAGGGAAAAGTGATGCTGGTCCTCACTGCCTCCTGGAACCCCTTCAAATGCCCCAGACAAATTGGCCCTCTCTGCTTTCCTGCGGACTCGAGCCTCAAAAGCACTTTTTTTTCATACTCGGCAGCCTCTGGAGCAAAAAAGACAAACGTCCAGCTTTTGCTGCCCCAGCAAAGATGCCAGCGGGGAAAAGTGATGCTGGTCCTCACTGCCTCCTGGAACGCCTTCAAATGCCCCAGACAATTTGGCCCTCTCTGCTTTCCTGCGGATTCGAGCCTCAAAAACACTATTTTTTTACTGTCGACAGCCTCTGGAGCAAAAAAGACAAACGTCCAGCTTTTGCTGCCACAGCAAAGGTGCCAGCGGGGAAAAGTGATGCTGGTCCTAAATGCCTCCTGGAACCCCTTCAAATGCCCCAGACAATTTGGCCCTCTCTGCTTTCCTGCGGACTCGAGCCTCAAAAGCACTTCTTTTTCATACTCGGCAGCCTCTGGTGCAAAAAAGACAAACGTCCAGCTTTTGCTGCCACAGCAAAGGTGCCAGCGGGGAAAAGTGATGCTGGTCCTCACTGCCTCCTGGAACCCCTTCAAATGCCCCAGACAATTTGGCCCTCTCTGCTTTCCTGCGGACTCAAGCCTCAAAAACACTTTTTTTTTACTCTCGGCAGCATCCGCAGCAAAAAAGACAAAAGTCCAGCATTTGCTGCCACAGCAAATGTGCCAGCGGGGCAAAGTGATGCTGGTCCTCACTGCCTCCTGGAACCCCTTCAAATGCCCCATAGAAATTGGCCCTCTCTGCTTTCCTGCGGACTCGAGCCTCAAAAGCACCTTTTTTCACTTTCAGAGGTGGTTGGAAAAAAAAGAGAGAAATGTCCAGCTTTTGCTGCCACAGCAAAGGTGCCAGCGGGGAAAAGTGATGCTGGTCCTCACTGCCTCCTGGAACCCCTTCAAATGCCACAGACAATTTGGCCCTCTCTGCTTTCCTGCGGACTCAAGCCTCAAAAGCACCTTTTTTTTACTCTCGGCAGCCTGTGGAGCAAAAAAGACAAACGTCCAGCTTTTGCTGCATCAGTAAATGTGCCAGCGGGGAAAAGTGATGCTGGTCCTCACTGCCTCCTGGAACCCCTTCAAATGCCCCAGACAATTTGGCCCTCTCTGCTTTCCTGCGGTCTCAAGCCTCAAAAACACTTTTTTTTTACTCTCGTCAGCCTCCGCAGCAAAAAAGACAAAAGTCCAGCATTTGCTGCCACAGCAAATGTGCCATCAGGGAAACGTGATGCTGGTTCTCACTGCCTCCTGGAACCCCTTCAAATGCACCAGACAATTTGGCCCTCTCTGCTTTACTGCGTTCTCAAGCCTCAAAACCACTTTTTTTTTACTCTCGGCAGTCTCCGCAGCAAAAAAGAGAAACGTCCAGCTCTTGCTGCCACAGCAAATGTGCCAGCAGGGAAACGTGATGCTGGTGCTCACTGCCTCCTGGAACCCCTTCAAATGCCCCAGACAATTTGGCCCTCTCTGCTTTCCTGCGGACTCGAGCCTCAAAAGCACGTTTATTTCATACTCGGCAGACTCTGGAGCAAAAAAGACAAACGTCCAGCTTTTGCTGCCACAGCAAAGGTGCCAGCGGGGAAAAGTGATGCTGGTCCTCACTGCCTCCTGGAACCCCTTCAAATGCCCCAGACACATTGGCCCTCTCTGCTTTGCTGCGGACTCAAGCCTCAAAAACACTTTTTTTTTACTCTCGGCAGCATCCGCAGCAAAAAAGACAAAAGTCCAGCATTTGCTGCCACAGCAAATGTGCCAGCGGGGCAAAGTGATGCTGGTCCTCACTGCCTCCTGGAACCCCTTCAAATGCCCCATAGAAATTGGCCCTCTCTGCTTTCCTGCGGACTCGAGCCTCAAAAGCACCTTTTTTCACTTTCAGAGGTGGTTGGAAAAAAAAGAGAGAAATGTCCAGCTTTTGCTGCCACAGCAAAGGTGCCAGCGGGGAAAAGTGATGCTGGTCCTCACTGCCTCCTGGAACCACTTCAAATGCCCCAGACAATTTGGCCCTCTCTGCTTTCCTGCGGACTCAAGCCTCAAAAGCACCTTTTTTTTACTCTCGGCAGCCTGTGGAGCAAAAAAGACAAACGTCCAGCTTTTGCTGCATCAGTAAATGTGCCAGCGGGGAAAAGTGATGCTGGTCCTCACTGCCTCCTGGAACCCCTTCAAATGCCCCAGACAATTTGGCCCTCTCTGCTTTCCTGCGGATTCGAGCCTCAAAAACACTTTTTTTTTACTGTCGGCAGCCTCTGGAGCAAAAAAGACAAACGTCCAGCTTTTGCTGCCACAGCAAAGGTGCCAGCGGGGAAAAGTGATGCTGGTCCTCAATGCCTCCTGGAACCCCTTCAAATGCCCCAGACAAATTGGCCCTCTCTGCTTTCCTGCGGACTCGAGCCTCAAAAGCACCTTTTTTCACTTTCGGAGGTGGTTGGAAAGAAAAAAGACAAACGTCCAGCTTTTGCTGCCACAGCAAAGGTGCCAGCGGGGAAAAGTGATGCTGGTCCTCACTGCCTCCTGGAACTCCTTCAAATGCCCCATAGAAATTGGCCCTCTCTGCTTTCCTGCGGACTCGAGCCTCAAAAGCATTTTTTTTCGCTTTCGGAGGTGTTTGGAAAAAAAAAAGACAAACGTCCAGCTTTTGCAGCCATAGCAAAGGTGCCAGCGGGGAAAAGTGATGCTGGTCCTCACTGCCTCCTGGAACCCCTTCAAATGCCCCAGACAATTTGGCCCTCTCTGCTTTCCTGCGGACTCAATCCTCAAAAACACTTTTTTTTTACTGTCGACAGCCTCTGGAGCAAAAAAGACAAACGTCCAGCTTTTGCTGCCACAGCAAAGGTGCCAGCGGGGAAAAGTGATGCTGGTCCTCAATGCCTCCTGGAACCCCTTCAAATGCCCCAGACAAATTGGCCCTCTCTGCTTTCCTGCGGACTCGAGCCTCAAAAGCGCCTTTTTTCACTTTCGGAGGTGGTTGGAAAAAAAAAAAAAAACGTCCACCTTTTGCTGCTATAGCAAAGGTGCCAGCGGGGAAAAGTGATGCTGGTCCTCACTGCCTCCTGGAACCCCTTCAAATGCCCCAGACACATTGGCCCTCTCTGCTTTCCTGCGGACTCAAGCCTCAAAAACACTTTTTTTTTACTCTCGGCAGCATCCGCAGCAAAAAAGACAAACGTCCATCTTTTGCTGCGACAGCAAAGGTGCCAGCATGGAAAAGTGATGCTGGTCCTCACTGCCTCCTGGAACCCCTTCAAATGCCCCAGACAATTTCGCCCTCTCTTCTTAGCTGTGGACTCGAGAGTCAAATGAAACTTTTTTCACTCTCGGCAGCCTCCGCTGCAAAAAAGGGAAACGTCCAGCTTTTGCTGCCACAGCAAAGGTGCCAGCGGGGAAAAGTGATGCTGGTCCTCACTGCCTCCTGGAACCCCTTCAAACGCCCCAGACAATTTGGCCCTCTCTGCTTTCCTGCGCACTCCATCCTCAAAAGCACCTTTTTTTTTACTCTCGGCAGCCTCCGCAAGAAAAAAGACAAATGTCCAGCTTTTGCTGCCACAGCAAAGGTGCCAGCTGGGAAAAGTGATGCTGGTCCTCACTGCCTCCTGGAACCCCTTCAAATGCCGCAGACAATTTGGCCCTCTCTGCTTTCCTGCGGATTCGAGCCTCAAAAACACTTTTTTTTTACTGTCGACAGCCTCTGGAGCAAAAAAGACAAACGTCCAGCTTTTGCTGCCACAGCAAAGGTGCCAGCGGGGAAAAGTGATGCTGGTCCTCAATGCCTCCTGGAACCCCTTCAAATGCCCCAGACAAATTGGCCCTCTCTGCTTTCCTGCGGACTCGAGCCTCAAAAGCACCTTTTTTCACTTTCGGAGGTGGTTGGAAAGAAAAAAGACAAACGTCCAGCTTTTGCTGCCACAGCAAAGGTGCCAGCGGGGAAAAGTGATGCTGGTCCTCACTGCCTCCTGGAACCCCTTCAAATGCCCCATAGAAATTGGCCCTCTCTGCTTTCCTGCGGACTCGAGACTCAAAAGCATTTTTTTTCGCTTTCGGAAGTGTTTGGAAAAAAAAAAGACAAACGTCCAGCTTTTGCAGCCATAGCAAAGGTGCCAGCGGGGAAAAGTGATGCTGGTCCTCACTGCCTCCTGGAACCCCTTAAAATGCCCCAGACAATTTGGCCCTCTCTGCTTTCCTGCGGACTCAATCCTCAAAAACACTTTTTTTTTACTGTCGACAGCCTCTGGAGCAAAAAAGACAAACGTCCAGCTTTTACTGCCACAGCAAAGGTGCCAGCGGGGAAAAGTGATGCTGGTCCTCAATGCCTCCTGGAACCCCTTCAAATGCCCCAGACAAATTGGCCCTCTCTGCTTTCCTGCGGACTCGAGCCTCAAAAGCGCCTTTTTTCACTTTCGGAGGTGGTTGGAAAAAAAAAAAAAAAACGTCCACCTTTTGCTGCCATAGCAAAGGTGCCAGCGGGGAAAAGTGATGCTGGTACTCACTGCCTCCTGGAACCCCTTCAAATGCCCCAGACAATTTCGCCCTCTCTTCTTTGCTGTGGACTCGAGAGTCAAATGAAACTTTTTTCACTCTCGGCAGCCTCCGCTGCAAAAAAGGGAAACGTCCAGCTTTTGCTGCCACAGAAAAGGTGCCAGCGGGGAAAAGTGATGCTGGTCCTCACTGCCTCCTGGAACCCCTTCAAACGCCCCAGACAATTTGGCCCTCTCTGCTTTCCTGCGCACTCCATCCTCAAAAGCACCTTTTTTTTTACTCTCGGCAGCCTCCGCAAGAAAAAAGACAAATGTCCAGCTTTTGCTGCCACAGCAAAGGTGCCAGCTGGGAAAAGTGATGCTGGTCCTCACTGCCTCCTGGAACGCCTTCAAATGCCCCAGACATTTTGGCCCTCTCTGCTTTCCTGCGGATTCGAGCCTCAAAAACACTTTTTTTTTACTGTCGACAGCCTCTGGAGCAAAAAAGACAAACGTCCAGCTTTTGCTGCCACAGCAAATGTGCCAGCAGGGAAAAGTGATGCTGGTCCTCACTGCCTCCTGGAACCCCTTCAAATGCCCCAGACAAATTGGCCCTCTCTGCTTTCCTGCAGACTCGAGCCTCAAAAGCACCTTTTTTCACTTTCGGAGTTGGTTGGAAAGAAAAAAGACAAACGTCCAGCTCTTGCTGCCACAGCAAAGGTGCCAGCGGGGAAAAGTGATGCTGGTCCTCACTGCCTCCTGGAATCCCTTCAAATGCCACAGACAATTTGGCCCTCTCTGCTTTCCTGCGGACTCGAGCCTCAAAAGCAACTTTTTTCATACTCGGCAGACTGTGGAGCAAAAAAGACAAACGTCCATCTTATGCTGCATCAGCAAAGGTGCCAGCGGGGAAAAGTGATGCTGGTCCTCACTGCCTCCTGGAACCCCTTCAAATGCCCCAGACAATTTGGCCCTCTCTGCTTTCCTGCGGACTCGAGCCTGAAAAGCACCTTTTTTCACTCTCGACAGCCTCCGCAGAAAAAAGGGAAACGTCCAACTATTGCTGCCACAGCAAAGGTGCCAGCGGGGAAAAGTGATGCTGGTCCTCACTGCCTCCTGGAACCCCTTCAAATGCCCCAGACAATTTGGCCCTCTCTGCTTTCCTGCAAAATCTATCCTCAAAAGCACCTTTTTTCACTTTCGGCGCTGTTTGGAGAAGAAAAGGCAAAGACCAGCTTTTGCTGCCACAGCAAAGGTGCCAGCGGGGAAAAGTGATGCTGGTCCTCACTGCCTCCTGGAACCCCTTCAAATGCCCCAGACAATTTGGCCCTCTCTGCTTTCCTGCGGACTCGAGCCTCAAAAGCACCTTTTTTTTACTCTCGGCAGCCTCTGGAGCAAAAAAGACAAATGTCCAGCTTTTGCTGCATCAATAAAGGTGCCAGCGGGGAAAAGTGATGCTGGTCCTCACTGCCTCCTGGAACCCCTTCAAATGCCCCAGACAATTTGGCCCTCTCTGCTTTCCTGCGGACTCGAGCCTCAAAAGCACTTTTTTTTCATACTCGGCAGCCTCTGGAGACAAAAAAGACAAACGTCCAGCTTTTGCTGCCACAGCAAAGATGCCAGCGGGGAAAAGTGATGCTGGTCCTCACTGCCTCCTGGAACCCCTTCAAATGCCCCAGACAATTTGGCCCTCTCTGCTTTCCTGCGGATTCGAGCCTCAAAAACACTATTTTTTTACTGTCGACAGCCTCTGGAGCAAAAAAGACAAACGTCCAGCTTTTGCTGCCACAGCAAAGGTGCCAGCGGGGAAAAGTGATGCTGGTCCTAAATGCCTCCTGGAACCCCTTCAAATGCCCCAGACAATTTGGCCCTCTCTGCTTTCCTGCGGACTCGAGCCTCAAAAGCACTTCTTTTTCATACTCGGCAGCCTCTGGAGCAAAAAAGACAAACGTCCAGCTTTTGCTGCGACAGCAAAGGTGCCAGCGGGGAAAAGTGATGCTGGTCCTCACTGCCTCCTGGAACCCCTTCAAATGCCCCAGACAATTTGGCCCTCTCTGCTTTGCTGCGGACTCAAGCCTCAAAAACACTTTTTTTTTACTCTCGGCAGCATCCGCAGCAAAAAAGACAAAAGTCCAGCATTTCCTGCCACAGCAAATGTGCCAGCGGGGCAAAGTGATGCTGGTCCTCACTGCCTCCTGGAACCCCTTCAAATGCCCCAGACAATTTGGCCCTCTCTGCTTTCCTGCGGACTCAATCCTCAAAAACACTTTTTTTTTACTGTCGACAGCCTCTGGAGCAAAAAAGACAAACGTCCAGCTTTTACTGCCACAGCAAAGGTGCCAGCGGGGAAAAGTGATGCTGGTCCTCAATGCCTCCTGGAACCCCTTCAAATGCCCCAGACAAATTGGCCCTCTCTGCTTTCCTGCGGACTCGAGCCTCAAAAGCGCCTTTTTTCACTTTCGGAGGTGGTTGGAAAAAAAAAAAAAAAACGTCCACCTTTTGCTGCCATAGCAAAGGTGCCAGCGGGGAAAAGTGATGCTGGTACTCACTGCCTCCTGGAACCCCTTCAAATGCCCCAGACAATTTCGCCCTCTCTTCTTTGCTGTGGACTCGAGAGTCAAATGAAACTTTTTTCACTCTCGGCAGCCTCCGCTGCAAAAAAGGGAAACGTCCAGCTTTTGCTGCCACAGAAAAGGTGCCAGCGGGGAAAAGTGATGCTGGTCCTCACTGCCTCCTGGAACCCCTTCAAACGCCCCAGACAATTTGGCCCTCTCTGCTTTCCTGCGCACTCCATCCTCAAAAGCACCTTTTTTTTTACTCTCGGCAGCCTCCGCAAGAAAAAAGACAAATGTCCAGCTTTTGCTGCCACAGCAAAGGTGCCAGCTGGGAAAAGTGATGCTGGTCCTCACTGCCTCCTGGAACGCCTTCAAATGCCCCAGACATTTTGGCCCTCTCTGCTTTCCTGCGGATTCGAGCCTCAAAAACACTTTTTTTTTACTGTCGACAGCCTCTGGAGCAAAAAAGACAAACGTCCAGCTTTTGCTGCCACAGCAAATGTGCCAGCAGGGAAAAGTGATGCTGGTCCTCACTGCCTCCTGGAACCCCTTCAAATGCCCCAGACAAATTGGCCCTCTCTGCTTTCCTGCAGACTCGAGCCTCAAAAGCACCTTTTTTCACTTTCGGAGTTGGTTGGAAAGAAAAAAGACAAACGTCCAGCTCTTGCTGCCACAGCAAAGGTGCCAGCGGGGAAAAGTGATGCTGGTCCTCACTGCCTCCTGGAATCCCTTCAAATGCCACAGACAATTTGGCCCTCTCTGCTTTCCTGCGGACTCGAGCCTCAAAAGCAACTTTTTTCATACTCGGCAGACTGTGGAGCAAAAAAGACAAACGTCCATCTTATGCTGCATCAGCAAAGGTGCCAGCGGGGAAAAGTGATGCTGGTCCTCACTGCCTCCTGGAACCCCTTCAAATGCCCCAGACAATTTGGCCCTCTCTGCTTTCCTGCGGACTCGAGCCTGAAAAGCACCTTTTTTCACTCTCGACAGCCTCCGCAGAAAAAAGGGAAACGTCCAACTATTGCTGCCACAGCAAAGGTGCCAGCGGGGAAAAGTGATGCTGGTCCTCACTGCCTCCTGGAACCCCTTCAAATGCCCCAGACAATTTGGCCCTCTCTGCTTTCCTGCAAAATCTATCCTCAAAAGCACCTTTTTTCACTTTCGGCGCTGTTTGGAGAAGAAAAGGCAAAGACCAGCTTTTGCTGCCACAGCAAAGGTGCCAGCGGGGAAAAGTGATGCTGGTCCTCACTGCCTCGTGGAACCCCTTCAAATGCCCCAGACAATTTGGCCCTCTCTGCTTTCCTGCGGACTCGAGCCTCAAAAGCACCTTTTTTTTACTCTCGGCAGCCTCTGGAGCAAAAAAGACAAATGTCCAGCTTTTGCTGCATCAATAAAGGTGCCAGCGGGGAAAAGTGATGCTGGTCCTCACTGCCTCCTGGAACCCCTTCAAATGCCCCAGACAATTTGGCCCTCTCTGCTTTCCTGCGGACTCGAGCCTCAAAAGCACTTTTTTTTCATACTCGGCAGCCTCTGGAGACAAAAAAGACAAACGTCCAGCTTTTGCTGCCACAGCAAAGATGCCAGCGGGGAAAAGTGATGCTGGTCCTCACTGCCTCCTGGAACCCCTTCAAATGCCCCAGACAATTTGGCCCTCTCTGCTTTCCTGCGGATTCGAGCCTCAAAAACACTATTTTTTTACTGTCGACAGCCTCTGGAGCAAAAAAGACAAACGTCCAGCTTTTGCTGCCACAGCAAAGGTGCCAGCGGGGAAAAGTGATGCTGGTCCTAAATGCCTCCTGGAACCCCTTCAAATGCCCCAGACAATTTGGCCCTCTCTGCTTTCCTGCGGACTCGAGCCTCAAAAGCACTTCTTTTTCATACTCGGCAGCCTCTGGAGCAAAAAAGACAAACGTCCAGCTTTTGCTGCCACAGCAAAGGTGCCAGCGGGGAAAAGTGATGCTGGTCCTCACTGCCTCCTGGAACCCCTTCAAATGCCCCAGACAATTTGGCCCTCTCTGCTTTGCTGCGGACTCAAGCCTCAAAAACACTTTTTTTTTACTCTCGGCAGCATCCGCAGCAAAAAAGACAAAAGTCCAGCATTTCCTGCCACAGCAAATGTGCCAGCGGGGCAAAGTGATGCTGGTCCTCACTGCCTCCTGGAACCCCTTCAAATGCCCCAGACAAATTGGCCCTCTCTGCTTTCCTGCGGACTCGAGCCTCAAAAGCACCTTTTTTCACTTTCAGAGGTGGTTGGAAAAAAAAGAGAGAAATGTCCAGCTTTTGCTGCCATAGCTAAGGTGCCAGCAAGGAAAAGTGATGCTGGTCCTCACTGCCTCCTGGAACCCCTTCAAATGCCCCAGACACATTGGCCCTCTCTGCTTTCCTGCGGACTCAAGCCTCAAAAACACTTTTTTTTTACTCTCGGCAGCATCCGCAGCAAAAAAGAAAAACGTCCATCTTTTGCTGCGACAGCAAAGGTGCCAGCATGGAAAAGTGATGCTGGTCCTCACTGCCTCCTGGAACCCCTTCAAATGCCCCAGACAAATTGGCCCTCTCTGCTTTCCTGCGGACTCGAGCCTCAAAAGCGCCTTTTTTCACTTTCGGAGGTGGTTGGAAAAAAAAAAAAAAACGTCCACCTTTTGCTGCCATAGCAAAGGTGCCAGCGGGGAAAAGTGATGCTGGTACTCACTGCCTCCTGGAACCCCTTCAAATGCCCCAGACACATTGGCCCTCTCTGCTTTCCTGCGGACTCAAGCCTCAAAAACACTTTTTTTTTACTCTCGGCAGCATCCGCAGCAAAAAAGACAAACGTCCATCTTTTTCTGCGACAGCAAAGGTGCCAGCAGGGAAAAGTGATGCTGGTCCTCACTGCCTCCTGGAACCCCTTCAAATGCCCCAGACAATTTGGCCCTCTCTGCTTTCCTGCGGACTCGAGCCTCAAAAGCACCTTTTTACACTTTCGGATGTGGTTGGAAAAAAAAAAGACAAACGCCCAGCTTTTGCTGCCACAGGAAAGGTGCCAGCATGGAAAAGTGATGCTGGTCCTAAGTGCCTCCTGGAACCCCTTCAAATGCCCCAGAAAAATTGGCCCTCTCTGCTTTCCTGCGGACTCGAGCCTCAAATGCACTTTTTTTTCATACTCGGCAGACTCTGGAGCAAAAAATACAAACGTCCAGCTTTTGCTGCCACAGGAAAGGTGCCAGCATGGAAAAGTGATGCTGGTCCTCACTGCCTCCTGGAACCCCTTCAAATTCCCCAGACAATTTCGCCCTCTCTTCTTTGCTGTGGACTCGAGAGTCAAATGAAACTTTTTTCACTCTCGGCAGCCTCCGCTGCAAAAAAGGGAAACGTCCAGCTTTTGCTGCCACAGAAAAGGTGCCAGCGGGGAAAAGTGATGCTGGTCCTCACTGCCTCCTGGAACCCCTTCAAACGCCCCAGACAATTTGGCCCTCTCTGCTTTCCTGCGCACTCCATCCTCAAAAGCACCTTTTTTTTTACTCTCGGCAGCCTCCGCAAGAAAAAAGACAAATGTCCAGCTTTTGCTGCCACAGCAAAGGTGCCAGCTGGGAAAAGTGATGCTGGTCCTAACTGCCTCCTGGAACCCCTTCAAATGCCGCAGACAATTTGGCCCTCTCTGCTTTCCTGCGGATTCGAGCCTCAAAAACACTTTTTTTTTACTGTCGACAGCCTCTGGAGCAAAAAAGACAAACGTCCAGCTTTTGCTGCCACAGCAAATGTGCCAGCAGGGAAAAGTGATGCTGGTCCTCACTGCCTCCTGGAACCCCTTCAAATGCCCCAGACAAATTGGCCCTCTCTGCTTTCCTGCAGACTCGAGCCTCAAAAGCACCTTTTTTCACTTTCGGAGTTGGTTGGAAAGAAAAAAGACAAACGTCCAGCTCTTGCTGCCACAGCAAAGGTGCCAGAGGGGAAAAGTGATGCTGGTCCTCACTGCCTCCTGGAACCCCTTCAAATGCCACAGACAATTTGGCCCTCTCTGCTTTCCTGCGGACTCGAGCCTCAAAAGCAACTTTTTTCATACTCGGCAGACTGTGGAGCAAAAAAGACAAACGTCCATCTTATGCTGCATCAGCAAAGGTGCCAGCGGGGAAAAGTGATGCTGGTCCTCACTGCCTCCTGGAACCCCTTCAAATGCCCCAGACAATTTGGCCCTCTCTGCTTTCCTGTGGACTCGAGCCTGAAAAGCACCTTTTTTCACTCTCGACAGCCTCCGCAGGAAAAAAGGGAAACGTCCAACTATTGCTGCCACAGCAAAGGTGCCAGCGGGGAAAAGTGATGCTGGTCCTCACTGCCTCCTGGAAACCCTTCAAATGCCCCAGACAATTTGGCCCTCTCTGCTTTCCTGCGGGCTCGAGCCTCAAAAGCACCTTTTTTTTACTCTCGGCAGCCTCTGGAGCAAAAAAGACAAACGTCCAGCTTTTGCTGCATCAATAAAGGTGCCAGCGGGGAAAAGTGATGCTGCTTCTCACTGCCTCCTGGAACCCCTTCAAATGCCCCAGACAATTTGGCCCTCTCTGCTTTCCTGCGGTCTCAAGCATCAAAAACACTTTTTTTTTACTCTCGGCAGCCTCCGCAGCAAAAAAGACAAAAGTCCAGCATTTGCTGCCACAGCAAATGTGCCAGTAGGGAAAAGTGATGCTGGTCCTCACTGCCTCCTGGAACCCCTTCAAATGCCCCAGACAAATTGGCCCTCTCTGCTTTCCTGCGGACTCGAGCCTCAAAAGCACTTTTTTTTCATACTCGGCAGCCTCTGGAGCAAAAAAGACAAACGTCCAGCTTTTGCTGCCCCAGCAAAGATGCCAGCGGGGAAAACTGATGCTGGTCCTCACTGCCTCCTGGAACGCCTTCAAATGCCCCAGACAATTTGGCCCTCTCTGCTTTCCTGCGGATTCGAGCCTCAAAAACACTATTTTTTTACTGTCGACAGCCTCTGGAGCAAAAAAGACAAACGTCCAGCTTTTGCTGCCACAGCAAAGGTGCCAGCGGGGAAAAGTGATGCTGGTCCTAAATGCCTCCTGGAACCCCTTCAAATGCCCCAGACAATTTGGCCCTCTCTGCTTTCCTGCGGACTCGAGCCTCAAAAGCACTTCTTTTTCATACTCGGCAGCCTCTGGAGCAAAAAAGACAAACGTCCAGCTTTTGCTGCCACAGCAAAGGTGCCAGCGGGGAAAAGTGATGCTGGTCCTCACTGCCTCCTGGAACCCCTTCAAATGCCCCAGACAATTTGGCCCTCTCTGCTTTCCTGCGGACTCAAGCCTCAAAAACACTTTTTTTTTACTCTCGGCAGCATCCGCAGCAAAAAAGACAAAAGTCCAGCATTTGCTGCCACAGCAAATGTGCCAGCGGGGCAAAGTGATGCTGGTCCTCACTGCCTCCTGGAACCCCTTCAAATGCCCCATAGAAATTGGCCCTCTCTGCTTTCCTGCGGACTCGAGCCTCAAAAGCACCTTTTTTCACTTTCAGAGGTGGTTGGAAAAAAAAGAGAGAAATGTCCAGCTTTTGCTGCCACAGCAAAGGTGCCAGCGGGGAAAAGTGATGCTGGTCCTCACTGCCTCCTGGAACCCCTTCAAATGCCACAGACAATTTGGCCCTCTCTGCTTTCCTGCGGACTCAAGCCTCAAAAGCACCTTTTTTTTACTCTCGGCAGCCTGTGGAGCAAAAAAGACAAACGTCCAGCTTTTGCTGCATCAGTAAATGTGCCAGCGGGGAAAAGTGATGCTGGTCCTCACTGCCTCCTGGAACCCCTTCAAATGCCCCAGACAATTTGGCCCTCTCTGCTTTACTGCGGATTCGAGCCTCAAAAACACTTTATTTTTACTGTCGACAGCCTCTGGAGCAAAAAAGACAAACGTCCAGCTTTTGCTGCCACAGCAAAGGTGCCAGCGGGGAAAAGTGATGCTGGTCCTCACTGCCTCCTGGAACCCCTTCAAATGCCCCAGACAAATTGGCCCTCTCTGCTTTCCTGCGGACTCGAGCCTCAAAAGCACCTTTTTTCACTTTCGGAGGTGGTTGGAAAGAAAAAAGACAAACGTCCAGCTTTTGCTGCCACAGCAAAGGTGCCAGCGGGGAAAAGTGATGCTGGTCCTCACTGCCTCCTGGAACCCCTTCAAATGCCCCATAGAAATTGGCCCTCTCTGCTTTCCTGCGGACTCAATCCTCAAAAACACTTTTTTTTTACTGTCGACAGCCTCTGGAGCAAAAAAGACAAACGTCCAGCTTTTGCTGCCACAGCAAAGGTGCCAGCGGGGAAAAGTGATGCTGGTCCTCACTGCCTCCTGGAACCCCTTCAAATGCCCCAGACAAATTGGCCCTCTCTGCTTTCCTGCGGACTCGAGCCTCAAAAGCGCCTTTTTTCACTTTCGGAGGTGGTTGGAAAAAAAAAAAAAAACGTCCAACTTTTGCTGCCATAGCAAAGGTGCCAGCAGGGAAAAGTGATGCTGGTCCTCAATGCCTCCTGGAACCCCTTCAAATGCCCCAGACACATTGGCCCTCTCTGCTTTCCTGCGGACTCAAGCCTCAAAAACACTTTTTTCTTACACTCGGCAGCATCCGCAGCAAAAAAGACAAACGTCCATCTTTTGCTGCGACAGCAAAGGTGCCAGCAGGGAAAAGTGATGCTGGTCCTCACTGCCTCCTGGAACCCCTTCAAATGCCCCAGACAATTTGGCCCTCTCTGCTTTCCTGCGGACTCGAGCCTCAAAAGCACCTTTTTTCTCTCTCGGTATCCTCCGCAGCAAAAAAGACAAACATCCAGCTTTTTCTGCTTCAGCAAAGTGCCAGCGGGGAAAAGTGATGCTGGTCCTCACTGCCTCCTGGAACCCCTTCAAATGCCCCAGACAATTTGGCCCTCTCTGCTTTCCTGCGGACTCGAGCCTCAAAAGCACCTTTTTTCACTTTCGGAGGTGGTTGGAAAAAAAAAAGACAAACGTCCAGCTTTTGCTGCCACAGGAAAGGTGCCAGCATGGAAAAGTGATGCTGGTCCTCACTGCCTCCTGGAACCCCTTCAAATGCCCCAGACAATTTCGCCCTCTCTTCTTTGCTGTGGACTCGAGAGTCAAATGAAACTTTTTTCACTCTCGGCAGCCTCCGCTGCAAAAAAGGGAAACGTCCAGCATTTGCTGCCACAGAAAAGGTGCCAGCGGGGAAAAGTGATGCTGATCCTCACTGCCTCCTGGAACCCCTTCAAACGCCCCAGACAATTTGGCCCTCTCTGCTTTCCTGCGCACTCCATCCTCAAAAGCACCTTTTTTTTTACTCTCGGCAGCCTCCGCAAGAAAAAAGACAAATGTCCAGCTTTTGCTGCCACAGCAAAGGTGCCAGCTGGGAAAAGTGATGCTGGTCCTCACTGCCTCCTGGAACCCCTTCAAATGCCCCAGACAATTTGGCCCTCTCTGCTTTCCTGCGGATTCGAGCCTCAAAAACACTTTTTTTTTACTGTCGACAGCCTCTGGAGCAAAAAAGACAAACGTCCAGCTTTTGCTGCCACAGCAAATGTGCCAGCAGGGAAAAGTGATGCTGGTCCTCACTGCCTCCTGGAACCCCTTCAAATGCCCCAGACAATTTGGCCCTCTCTGCTTTCCTGCGGTCTCAAGCATCAAAAACACTTTTTTTTTACTCTCGGCAGCCTCCGCAGCAAAAAAGACAAAAGTCCAGCATTTGCTGCCACAGCAAATGTGCCAGTAGGGAAAAGTGATGCTGGTCCTCACTGCCTCCTGGAACCCCTTCAAATGCCCCAGAAAAATTGGCCCTCTCTGCTTTCCTGCGGACTCGAGCCTCAAAAGCACTTTTTTTTCATACTCGGCAGCCTCTGGAGCAAAAAAGACAAACGTCCAGCTTTTGCTGCCCCAGCAAAGATGCCAGCGGGGAAAACTGATGCTGGTCCTCACTGCCTCCTGGAACGCCTTCAAATGCCCCAGACAATTTGGCCCTCTCTGCTTTCCTGCGGATTCGAGCCTCAAAAACACTATTTTTTTACTGTCGACAGCCTCTGGAGCAAAAAAGACAAACGTCCAGCTTTTGCTGCCACAGCAAAGGTGCCAGCGGGGAAAAGTGATGCTGGTCCTCACTGCCTCCTGGAACCCCTTCAAATGCCCCAGACAATTTGGCCCTCTCTGCTTTCCTGCGGACTCGAGCCTCAAAAGCACTTTTTTTTCATACTCGGCAGCCTCTGGAGCAAAAAATACAAACGTCCAGCTTTTGCTGCATCAGTATAGGTGCCAGCAGTTAAAAGTGATGCTGGTCCTCAATGCCTCCTGGAACCCCATCAAATGCCCCAGACAATTTCGCCTTCTCAGCTTTCCTGTGGATTCGAGGCTCAAAAGCACCTTTTTTCACTCTCGACAGACTCTGGAGCAAAAAAGGCAAACGTCCAGCTTTTGCTGTATCAGTAAAGGTGCCAGCGGGGAAAAGTGATGCTGGTCCTCAATGCCTCCTGGAACCCCATCAAATGCCCCAGACAATTTCGCCCTCTCAGCTTTCCTGCGGACTCGAGCCTCAAAAGCATCTTTTTTCACTTTCGGCGCTGTTTGGACAAAAACGACAAACGTCCAGCTTTTGCTGCCACAGCAAAGGTGCCAGCGGGGAAAAGTGATGCTGGCCCTCACTGCCTCCTGGAACCCCTTCAAATGCCCCAGACAATTTGGCCCTCTCTGCTTTGCTGTGGACTCGAGCGTCAAATGAAACTTTTTTCCTCTCGGCAGACTCCGCAGCAAAAAAGACAAACATCAAGCTTTTGCTGTCCCAGCAAAGGTGCCAGCGGGGAAAAGTGATGATGGTCCTCACTGCCTCCTGGAACCCCTTCAAATGCCCCAGAGAATTTGGCCCTCTCTGCTTTCCTGCAAAATCTATCCTCAAAAGCACCTTTTTTCACTTTCGGCGCTGTTTGGAGAAGAAAAGGCGAAGTCCAGCTTTTGCTGCCACAGCAAAGGTGCCAGCGGGGAAAAGTGATGCTGGTCCTCACTGCCTCCTGGAACCCCTTCAAATGCCCCAGACAATTTGGCCCTCTCTGCTTTCCTGCGGACTCGAGCCTCAAAAGCACCTTTTTTTTACTCTCGGCAGCCTCTGGAGCAAAACAGACCAACGTCCAGCTTTTGCTGCATCAATAAAGGTGCCAGCGGGGAAAAGTGATGCTGGTCCTCACTGCCTCCTGGAACCCCTTCAAATGCCCCAGACAATTTGGCCCTCTCTGCTTTCCTGCGGTCTCAAGCCTCAAAAACACTTCTTTTTTTACTCTCGGCAGCCTTTGCAGGAAAAAAGACAAAAGTCCAGCCTTTGCTGCCACAGCAAATGTGCCAGCAGGGAAAAGTGATGCTGGTCCTCACTGCCTCCTGGAACCCCTTCAAATGCCCCAGACAATTTGGGCCTCTCTGCTTTCCTGCGGTCTCAAGCCTCAAAAACACTTTTTTTTTACTCTCGGCATCCTCCGCAGCAAAAAAGACAAACGTCCAGCTTTTGCTGCCACAGCAAATGTGCCAGCAGGGAAAAGTGATGCTGGTCCTCACTGCCTCCTGGAACCCCTTCAAATGCCCCAGACAATTTGCCCCTGTCTGCTTTCCTGCGGTCTCGAGCCACAAAAAACACTTTTTTTTTACTGTCGAGAGCCTCTGGAGCAAAAAAGACAAACGTCCAGCTTTTGCTGCCACAGCAAAGGTGCCAGCGGGGAAAAGTGATGCTGGTCCTAAATGCCTCCTGGAACACCTTCAAATGCCTTAGACAATTTGGCCCTCTCTGCTTTCCTGCGGACTCAAGCCTCAAAAGCACTTTTTTTTCATACTCGGCAGCCTCTGGAGCAAAAAATACAAACGTCCAGCTTTTGCTGCTTCGGCAAAGGTGCCAGCGGGGAAAAGTGATGCTGGTCCTCACTGCCTCCTGGAACCCCTTCAAATGCCCCAGACAATTTGGCCCTCTCTGCTTTCCTGCGGTCTCAAGCCTCAAAAACACTTCTTTTTTTACTCTCGGCAGCCTCCGCAGCAAAAAAGACAAAAGTCCAGCATTTGCTGCCACAGCAAATGTGGCAGCAGGGAAAAGTGATGCTGGTCCTCACTGCCTCCTGGAACCCCTTCAAATGCCCCAGACAATTTGGCCCTCTCTGCTTTCCTGCGGACTCGAGCCTCAAAAGCACCTTTTTTTTACTCTCGGCAGCCTCTGGAGCAAAACAGACCAACGTCTAGCTTTTGCTGCATCAATAAAGGTGCCAGCGGGGAAAAGTGATGCTGGTCCTCACTGCCTCCTGGAACCCCTTCAAATGCCCCAGACAATTTGGCCCTCTCTGCTTTCCTGCGGTCTCAAGCCTCAAAAACACTTTTTTTTTACTCTCGACATCCTCCGCAGCAAAAAAGACAAACGTCCAGCTTTTGCTGCCACAGCAAATGTGACAGCAGGGAAAAGTGATGCTGGTCCTCACTGCCTCGTGGAACCCCTTCAAATGCCCCAGACAATTTGCCCCTCTCTTCTTTCCTGCGGTCTCGAGCCACAAAAAACACTTTTTTTTTACTGTCGAGATCCTCTGGAGCAAAAAAGACAAACGTCCAGCTTTTGCTGCCACAGCAAAGATTCCAGCGGGGAAAAGTGATGCTGGTCCTAAATGCCTCCTGGAACACTTTCAAATGCCTTAGACAATTTGGCCCTCTCTGCTTTCCTGCGGACTCAAGCCTCAAAAGCACTTTTTTTTCATACTCGGCAACCTCTGGAGCAAATAATACAAACGTCCAGCTTTTGCTGCTTCGGCAAAGGTGCCAGCGGGGAAAAGTGATGCTGGTCCTCACTGCCTCCTGGAACCCCTTCAAATGCCCCAGACAATTTGGCCCTCTCTGCTTTCCTGCGGACTCGAGCCTCAAACGCACCTTTTTTCATACTCAGCAGCCTCTGTTGCACAAAAGAGAAACGTCCAGCTTTTGCTGCCACAGGAAAGGTGCCAGCAGGGAAAAGTGATGCTGGTCCTCACTGCCTCCTGGAACCCCTTCAAATGCCCCAGACAAATTGGCCCTCTCTGCTTTCCTGCGGACTCGAGCCTCAAAAGCACCTTTTTACACTTTCGGAGGTGGTTGGAAAAAAAAAAAGACAAACGTCCAGCTTTTGCTGCCACAGGAAAGGTGCCAGCATGGAAAAGTGATGCTGGTCCTCAATGCCTCCTGGAACCCCTTCAAATGCCCCAGAAAAATTGGCTCTCTCTGCTTTCCTGCGGACTCGAGCCTCAAAAGCACTTTTTTTTCATACTCGGCAGCCTCTGGAGCAAAAAAGAGAAACGTCCAGGTTTTGCTGCCCCAGCAAAGGTGCCAGCGGGGAAAAGTGATGCTGGTCCTCACTGCCTCCTGGAACCCCTTCAAATGCCCCAGACAATTTGGCCCTCTCTGCTTTCCTGCGGTCTCAAGCCTCAAAAACACTTCTTTTTTTACTCTCAGCAGCCTCCGCAGCAAAAAAGACAAAAGTCCAGCATTTGCTGCCACAGCAAATGTGCCAGCAGGGAAAAGTGATGCTGGTCCTCACTGCCTCCTGGAACCCCTTCAAATGCCCCAGACAATTTGGCCCTCTTTGCTTTCCTGCGGTCTCAAGCCTCACAAACACTTTTTTTTTAATCTCGGCATCCTCCGCAGCAAAAAAGAAAAACGTCCAGCTTTTGCTGCCACAGCAAATGTGCCAGCAGGGAAAAGTGATGCTGGTCCTCACTGCCTCCTGGAACCCCTTCAAATGCCCCAGACAAATTGGCCCTCTCTGCTTTCCTGCGGTCTCGAGCCACAAAAACCACTTTTTTTTTACTGTCGACAGCCTCTGGAGCAAAAAAGACAAACGTCCAGCTTTTGCTGCCACAGCAAAGGTGCCAGCGGGGAAAAGTGATGCTGGTCCTAAATGCCTCCTGGAACCCCTTCAAATGCCTTAGACAATTTGGCCCTCTCTGCTTTCCTGCGGACTCAAGCCTCAAAAGCACTTTTTTTTCATACTCGGCAGCCTCTGGAGCAAAAAATACAAACGTCCAGCTTTTGCTGCTTCGGCAAAGGTGCCAGCGGGGAAAAGTGATGCTGGTCCTCACTGCCTCCTGGAACCCCTTCAAATGCCCCAGACAATTTGGCCCTCTCTGCTTTCCTGCGGACTCGAGCGTCAAAAGCACCTTTTTTCATACTCGGCAGCCTCTGTTGCACAGAAGACAAACGTCCAGCTTTTGCTGCCACAGGAAAGGTGCCAGCAGGGAAAAGTGATGCTGGTCCTCACTGCCTCCTGGAACCCCTTCAAATGCCCCAGACAAATTGGCCCTCTCTGCTTTCCTGCGGACTCGAGCCTCAAAAGCACCTCTTTACACTTTCGGAGGTGGTTGGAAAAAAAAAAAGACAAACGTCCAGCCTTTGCTGCCACAGGAAAGGTGCCAGCATGGAAAAGTGATGCTGGTCCTAACTGCCTCCTGGAACCCCTTCAAATGCCCCAGACAATTTGGCTCTCTCTGCTTTCCTGCGGACTCGAGCCTCAAAAGCACTTTTTTTTCATACTCGGCAGCCTCTGGAGCAAAAAAGAGAAACGTCCAGGTTTTGCTGCCCCAGCAAAGGTGCCAGCGGGGAAAAGTGATGCTGGTCCTCACTGCCTCCTGGAACCCCTTCAAATGCCCCAGACAATTTTGCCCTCTCTTCTTTGCTGTGGACTCGCGAGTCAAATGAAACTTTTTTCACTCTCGGCAGCCTCCGCAGCAAAAAAGGGAAACGTCCAGCTTTTGCTGCCACAGAAAAGGTGCCAGCGGGAAAAAGTGATGCTGGTCCTCACTGCCTCCTGGAACCCCTTCAAACGCCCCAGACAATTTGGCCCTCTCTGCTTTCCTGCGCACTCCATCCTCAACAGCACCTTTTTTTTTAATCTCGGCAGCCTCCGCAACAAAAAAGACAAATGTCCAGCTTTTGCTGCCACAGCAAAGGTGCCAGCAGGGAAAAGTGATGCTGGTCCTCACTGCCTCCTGGAACCCCTTCAAATGCCCCAGACAATTTGGCCCTCTCTGCTTTCCTGCAGACTCGAGCCTCAAAAGCACCTTTTTTCACTTTCGGAGGTGGTTGGAAAGAAAAAAGACAAACGTCCAGCTTTTGCTGCCACAGCAAAGGTGCCAGCGGGGAAAAGTGATGCTGGTCCTCACTGCCTCCTGGAACCCCTTCAAATGCCCCAGACAATTTGGCCCTCTCTGCTTTCCTGTGGACTCGAGCCTGAAAAGCACCTTTTTTCACTCTCGACAGCCTCTGGAGCAAAAAAGACAAACGTCCAGCTATTGCTGCCACAGAAAAGTGCCAGCGGGGAAAAGTGATGCTGGTCCTCACTGCCTCCTGGAACCCCTTCAAATGCCCCATAGAAATTGGCCCTCTCTGCTTTCCTGCGGACTCGAGCCTCAAAAGCATTTTTTTTCGCTTTCGGAGGTGGTTGGAAAAAAAAAAGACAAACGTCCATCTTTTGCAGCCATAGCAAAGGTGCCAGCGGGGAAAAGTGATGCTGGTCCTCACTGCCTCCTGGAACCCCTTCAAATGCCCCAGACAATTTGGCCCTCTCTGCTTTCCTGCGGACTCAATCCTCAAAAACACTTTTTTTTTACTCTCCGCAGCCTCTGGAAGAAAACAGACAAACGTTCATCTTTTGCTGCGACAGCAAATGTGCCAGCGGGGAAAAGTGATGCTGGTCCTCACTGCCTCCTGGAACCCCTTCAAATGCCCCAGACAATTTGGCCCTCTCTGCTTTCCTGCGGACTCGAGCCTCAAAAGCACTTTTTTTTCATACTCGGCAGCCTCTGGAGCAAAAAATACAAACGTCCAGCTTTTGCTGCATCAGTATAGGTGCCAGCAGTTAAAAGTGATGCTGGTCCTCAATGCCTCCTGGAACCCCATCAAATGCCCCAGACAATTTCGCCTTCTCAGCTTTCCTGTGGATTCGAGGCTCAAAAGCACCTTTTTTCACTCTCGACAGACTCTGGAGCAAAAAAGGCAAACGTCCAGCTTTTGCTGTATCAGTAAAGGTGCCAGCGGGGAAAAGTGATGCTGGTCCTCAATGCCTCCTGGAACCCCATCAAATGCCCCAGACAATTTCGCCCTCTCAGCTTTCCTGCGGACTCGAGCCTCAAAAGCATCTTTTTTCACTTTCGGCGCTGTTTGGACAAAAACGACAAACGTCCAGCTTTTGCTGCCACAGCAAAGGTGCCAGCGGGGAAAAGTGATGCTGGCCCTCACTGCCTCCTGGAACCCCTTCAAATGCCCCAGACAATTTGGCCCTCTCTGCTTTGCTGTGGACTCGAGCGTCAAATGAAACTTTTTTCCTCTCGGCAGACTCCGCAGCAAAAAAGACAAACATCAAGCTTTTGCTGTCCCAGCAAAGGTGCCAGCGGGGAAAAGTGATGATGGTCCTCACTGCCTCCTGGAACCCCTTCAAATGCCCCAGAGAATTTGGCCCTCTCTGCTTTCCTGCAAAATCTATCCTCAAAAGCACCTTTTTTCACTTTCGGCGCTGTTTGGAGAAGAAAAGGCGAAGTCCAGCTTTTGCTGCCACAGCAAAGGTGCCAGCGGGGAAAAGTGATGCTGGTCCTCACTGCCTCCTGGAACCCCTTCAAATGCCCCAGACAATTTGGCCCTCTCTGCTTTCCTGCGGACTCGAGCCTCAAAAGCACCTTTTTTTTACTCTCGGCAGCCTCTGGAGCAAAACAGACCAACGTCCAGCTTTTGCTGCATCAATAAAGGTGCCAGCGGGGAAAAGTGATGCTGGTCCTCACTGCCTCCTGGAACCCCTTCAAATGCCCCAGACAATTTGGCCCTCTCTGCTTTCCTGCGGTCTCAAGCCTCAAAAACACTTCTTTTTTTACTCTCGGCAGCCTTTGCAGGAAAAAAGACAAAAGTCCAGCCTTTGCTGCCACAGCAAATGTGCCAGCAGGGAAAAGTGATGCTGGTCCTCACTGCCTCCTGGAACCCCTTCAAATGCCCCAGACAATTTGGGCCTCTCTGCTTTCCTGCGGTCTCAAGCCTCAAAAACACTTTTTTTTTACTCTCGGCATCCTCCGCAGCAAAAAAGACAAACGTCCAGCTTTTGCTGCCACAGCAAATGTGCCAGCAGGGAAAAGTGATGCTGGTCCTCACTGCCTCCTGGAACCCCTTCAAATGCCCCAGACAATTTGCCCCTGTCTGCTTTCCTGCGGTCTCGAGCCACAAAAAACACTTTTTTTTTACTGTCGAGAGCCTCTGGAGCAAAAAAGACAAACGTCCAGCTTTTGCTGCCACAGCAAAGGTGCCAGCGGGGAAAAGTGATGCTGGTCCTAAATGCCTCCTGGAACACCTTCAAATGCCTTAGACAATTTGGCCCTCTCTGCTTTCCTGCGGACTCAAGCCTCAAAAGCACTTTTTTTTCATACTCGGCAGCCTCTGGAGCAAAAAATACAAACGTCCAGCTTTTGCTGCTTCGGCAAAGGTGCCAGCGGGGAAAAGTGATGCTGGTCCTCACTGCCTCCTGGAACCCCTTCAAATGCCCCAGACAATTTGGCCCTCTCTGCTTTCCTGCGGTCTCAAGCCTCAAAAACACTTCTTTTTTTACTCTCGGCAGCCTCCGCAGCAAAAAAGACAAAAGTCCAGCATTTGCTGCCACAGCAAATGTGGCAGCAGGGAAAAGTGATGCTGGTCCTCACTGCCTCCTGGAACCCCTTCAAATGCCCCAGACAATTTGGCCCTCTCTGCTTTCCTGCGGACTCGAGCCTCAAAAGCACCTTTTTTTTACTCTCGGCAGCCTCTGGAGCAAAACAGACCAACGTCTAGCTTTTGCTGCATCAATAAAGGTGCCAGCGGGGAAAAGTGATGCTGGTCCTCACTGCCTCCTGGAACCCCTTCAAATGCCCCAGACAATTTGGCCCTCTCTGCTTTCCTGCGGTCTCAAGCCTCAAAAACACTTTTTTTTTACTCTCGACATCCTCCGCAGCAAAAAAGACAAACGTCCAGCTTTTGCTGCCACAGCAAATGTGACAGCAGGGAAAAGTGATGCTGGTCCTCACTGCCTCGTGGAACCCCTTCAAATGCCCCAGACAATTTGCCCCTCTCTTCTTTCCTGCGGTCTCGAGCCACAAAAAACACTTTTTTTTTACTGTCGAGATCCTCTGGAGCAAAAAAGACAAACGTCCAGCTTTTGCTGCCACAGCAAAGATTCCAGCGGGGAAAAGTGATGCTGGTCCTAAATGCCTCCTGGAACACTTTCAAATGCCTTAGACAATTTGGCCCTCTCTGCTTTCCTGCGGACTCAAGCCTCAAAAGCACTTTTTTTTCATACTCGGCAACCTCTGGAGCAAATAATACAAACGTCCAGCTTTTGCTGCTTCGGCAAAGGTGCCAGCGGGGAAAAGTGATGCTGGTCCTCACTGCCTCCTGGAACCCCTTCAAATGCCCCAGACAATTTGGCCCTCTCTGCTTTCCTGCGGACTCGAGCCTCAAACGCACCTTTTTTCATACTCAGCAGCCTCTGTTGCACAAAAGAGAAACGTCCAGCTTTTGCTGCCACAGGAAAGGTGCCAGCAGGGAAAAGTGATGCTGGTCCTCACTGCCTCCTGGAACCCCTTCAAATGCCCCAGACAAATTGGCCCTCTCTGCTTTCCTGCGGACTCGAGCCTCAAAAGCACCTTTTTACACTTTCGGAGGTGGTTGGAAAAAAAAAAAGACAAACGTCCAGCTTTTGCTGCCACAGGAAAGGTGCCAGCATGGAAAAGTGATGCTGGTCCTCAATGCCTCCTGGAACCCCTTCAAATGCCCCAGAAAAATTGGCTCTCTCTGCTTTCCTGCGGACTCGAGCCTCAAAAGCACTTTTTTTTCATACTCGGCAGCCTCTGGAGCAAAAAAGAGAAACGTCCAGGTTTTGCTGCCCCAGCAAAGGTGCCAGCGGGGAAAAGTGATGCTGGTCCTCACTGCCTCCTGGAACCCCTTCAAATGCCCCAGACAATTTGGCCCTCTCTGCTTTCCTGCGGTCTCAAGCCTCAAAAACACTTCTTTTTTTACTCTCAGCAGCCTCCGCAGCAAAAAAGACAAAAGTCCAGCATTTGCTGCCACAGCAAATGTGCCAGCAGGGAAAAGTGATGCTGGTCCTCACTGCCTCCTGGAACCCCTTCAAATGCCCCAGACAATTTGGCCCTCTTTGCTTTCCTGCGGTCTCAAGCCTCACAAACACTTTTTTTTTAATCTCGGCATCCTCCGCAGCAAAAAAGAAAAACGTCCAGCTTTTGCTGCCACAGCAAATGTGCCAGCAGGGAAAAGTGATGCTGGTCCTCACTGCCTCCTGGAACCCCTTCAAATGCCCCAGACAAATTGGCCCTCTCTGCTTTCCTGCGGTCTCGAGCCACAAAAACCACTTTTTTTTTACTGTCGACAGCCTCTGGAGCAAAAAAGACAAACGTCCAGCTTTTGCTGCCACAGCAAAGGTGCCAGCGGGGAAAAGTGATGCTGGTCCTAAATGCCTCCTGGAACCCCTTCAAATGCCTTAGACAATTTGGCCCTCTCTGCTTTCCTGCGGACTCAAGCCTCAAAAGCACTTTTTTTTCATACTCGGCAGCCTCTGGAGCAAAAAATACAAACGTCCAGCTTTTGCTGCTTCGGCAAAGGTGCCAGCGGGGAAAAGTGATGCTGGTCCTCACTGCCTCCTGGAACCCCTTCAAATGCCCCAGACAATTTGGCCCTCTCTGCTTTCCTGCGGACTCGAGCGTCAAAAGCACCTTTTTTCATACTCGGCAGCCTCTGTTGCACAGAAGACAAACGTCCAGCTTTTGCTGCCACAGGAAAGGTGCCAGCAGGGAAAAGTGATGCTGGTCCTCACTGCCTCCTGGAACCCCTTCAAATGCCCCAGACAAATTGGCCCTCTCTGCTTTCCTGCGGACTCGAGCCTCAAAAGCACCTCTTTACACTTTCGGAGGTGGTTGGAAAAAAAAAAAGACAAACGTCCAGCCTTTGCTGCCACAGGAAAGGTGCCAGCATGGAAAAGTGATGCTGGTCCTAACTGCCTCCTGGAACCCCTTCAAATGCCCCAGACAATTTGGCTCTCTCTGCTTTCCTGCGGACTCGAGCCTCAAAAGCACTTTTTTTTCATACTCGGCAGCCTCTGGAGCAAAAAAGAGAAACGTCCAGGTTTTGCTGCCCCAGCAAAGGTGCCAGCGGGGAAAAGTGATGCTGGTCCTCACTGCCTCCTGGAACCCCTTCAAATGCCCCAGACAATTTTGCCCTCTCTTCTTTGCTGTGGACTCGCGAGTCAAATGAAACTTTTTTCACTCTCGGCAGCCTCCGCAGCAAAAAAGGGAAACGTCCAGCTTTTGCTGCCACAGAAAAGGTGCCAGCGGGAAAAAGTGATGCTGGTCCTCACTGCCTCCTGGAACCCCTTCAAACGCCCCAGACAATTTGGCCCTCTCTGCTTTCCTGCGCACTCCATCCTCAACAGCACCTTTTTTTTTAATCTCGGCAGCCTCCGCAACAAAAAAGACAAATGTCCAGCTTTTGCTGCCACAGCAAAGGTGCCAGCAGGGAAAAGTGATGCTGGTCCTCACTGCCTCCTGGAACCCCTTCAAATGCCCCAGACAATTTGGCCCTCTCTGCTTTCCTGCAGACTCGAGCCTCAAAAGCACCTTTTTTCACTTTCGGAGGTGGTTGGAAAGAAAAAAGACAAACGTCCAGCTTTTGCTGCCACAGCAAAGGTGCCAGCGGGGAAAAGTGATGCTGGTCCTCACTGCCTCCTGGAACCCCTTCAAATGCCCCAGACAATTTGGCCCTCTCTGCTTTCCTGTGGACTCGAGCCTGAAAAGCACCTTTTTTCACTCTCGACAGCCTCTGGAGCAAAAAAGACAAACGTCCAGCTATTGCTGCCACAGAAAAGTGCCAGCGGGGAAAAGTGATGCTGGTCCTCACTGCCTCCTGGAACCCCTTCAAATGCCCCATAGAAATTGGCCCTCTCTGCTTTCCTGCGGACTCGAGCCTCAAAAGCATTTTTTTTCGCTTTCGGAGGTGGTTGGAAAAAAAAAAGACAAACGTCCATCTTTTGCAGCCATAGCAAAGGTGCCAGCGGGGAAAAGTGATGCTGGTCCTCACTGCCTCCTGGAACCCCTTCAAATGCCCCAGACAATTTGGCCCTCTCTGCTTTCCTGCGGACTCAATCCTCAAAAACACTTTTTTTTTACTCTCCGCAGCCTCTGGAAGAAAACAGACAAACGTTCATCTTTTGCTGCGACAGCAAATGTGCCAGCGGGGAAAAGTGATGCTGGTCCTCACTGCCTCCTGGAACCCCTTCAAATGCCCCAGACAATTTGGCCCTCTCTGCTTTCCTGCGGTCTCAAGCATCAAAAACACTTTTTTTTTACTCTCGGCAGCCTCCGCAGCAAAAAAGACAAAAGTCCAGCATTTGCTGCCACAGCAAATGTGCCAGTAGGGAAAAGTGATGCTGGTCCTCACTGCCTCCTGGAACCCCTTCAAATGCCCCAGACAAATTGGCCCTCTCTGCTTTCCTGCGGACTCGAGCCTCAAAAGCACTTTTTTTTCATACTCGGCAGCCTCTGGAGCAAAAAAGACAAACGTCCAGCTTTTGCTGCCCCAGCAAAGATGCCAGCGGGGAAAAGTGATGCTGGTACTCACTGCCTCCTGGAACGCCTTCAAATGCCCCAGACAATTTGGCCCTCTCTGCTTTCCTGCGGATTCGAGCCTCAAAAACACTATTTTTTTACTGTCGACAGCCTCTGGAGCAAAAAAGACAAACGTCCAGCTTTTGCTGCCACAGCAAAGGTGCCAGCGGGGAAAAGTGATGCTGGTCCTCACTGCCTCCTGGAACCCCTTCAAATGCCCCAGACAATTTGGCCCTCTCTGCTTTCCTGCGGACTCGAGCCTCAAAAGCACCTTTTTACACTTTCGGATGTGGTTGGAAAAAAAAAAAGACAAACGTCCAGCTTTTGCTGCCACAGGAAAGGTGCCAGCATGGAAAGGATATGCTGGTCCTAACTGCCTCCTGGAACCCCTTCAAATGCCCCAGAAAAATTGGCCCTCTCTGCTTTCCTGCGGACTCGAGCCTCAAAAGCACTTTTTTTTTAACTCGGCAGACTCTGGAGCAAAAAAGACAAACGTCCAGCTTTTGCTGCCACAGCAAAGGTGCCAGCAGGGAAAAGTGATGCTGGTCCTCACTGCCTCCTGGAACCCCTTCAAATGCCCCATAGAAATTGGCCCTCTCTGCTTTCCTGCGGACTCGAGCCTCAAAAGCATTTTTTTTCGCTTTCGGAGGTGGTTGGAAAAAAAAAAGACAAACGTCCATCTTTTGCAGCCATAGCAAAGGTGCCAGCGGGGAAAAGTGATGCTGGTCCTCACTGCCTCCTGGAACCCCTTCAAATGCCCCAGCCAATTTGGCCCTCTCTGCTTTCCTGCGGACTCAATCCTCAAAAACACTTTTTTTTTACTCTCCGCAGCCTCTGGAAGAAAACAGACAAACGTTCATCTTTTGCTGCGACAGCAAATGTGCCAGCGGGGAAAAGTGATGCTGGTCCTCACTGCCTCCTGGAACCCCTTCAAATGCCCCAGACAATTTGGCCCTCTCTGCTTTCCTGCGGTCTCAAGCATCAAAAACACTTTTTTTTTACTCTCGGCAGCCTCCGCAGCAAAAAAGACAAAAGTCCAGCATTTGCTGCCACAGCAAATGTGCCAGTAGGGAAAAGTGATGCTGGTCCTCACTGCCTCCTGGAACCCCTTCAAATGCCCCAGACAATTTGGCCCTCTCTGCTTTCCTGCGGACTCGAGCCTCAAAAGCACCTTTTTACACTTTCGGATGTGGTTGGAAAAAAAAAAAGACAAACGTCCAGCTTTTGCTGCCACAGGAAAGGTGCCAGCATGGAAAGGATATGCTGGTCCTAACTGCCTCCTGGAACCCCTTCAAATGCCCCAGAAAAATTGGCCCTCTCTGCTTTCCTGCGGACTCGAGCCTCAAAAGCACTTTTTTTTTAACTCGGCAGACTCTGGAGCAAAAAAGACAAACGTCCAGCTTTTGCTGCCACAGCAAAGGTGCCAGCAGGGAAAAGTGATGCTGGTCCTCACTGCCTCCTGGAACCCCTTCAAATGCCCCATAGAAATTGGCCCTCTCTGCTTTCCTGCGGACTCGAGCCTCAAAAGCATTTTTTTTCGCTTTCGGAGGTGGTTGGAAAAAAAAAAGACAAATGTCCATCTTTTGCAGCCATAGCAAAGGTGCCAGCGGGGAAAAGTGATGCTGGTCCTCACTGCCTCCTGGAACCCCTTCAAATGCCCCAGCCAATTTGGCCCTCTCTGCTTTCCTGCGGACTCAATCCTCAAAAACACTTTTTTTTTACTCTCCGCAGCCTCTGGAAGAAAACAGACAAACGTTCATCTTTTGCTGCGACAGCAAATGTGCCAGCGGGGAAAAGTGATGCTGGTCCTCACTGCCTCCTGGAACCCCTTCAAATGCCCCAGACAATTTGGCCCTCTCTGCTTTCCTGCGGTCTCAAGCATCAAAAACACTTTTTTTTTACTCTCGGCAGCCTCCGCAGCAAAAAAGACAAAAGTCCAGCATTTGCTGCCACAGCAAATGTGCCAGTAGGGAAAAGTGATGCTGGTCCTCACTGCCTCCTGGAACCCCTTCAAATGCCCCAGACAAATTGGCCCTCTCTGCTTTCCTGCGGACTCGAGCCTCAAAAGCACTTTTTTTTCATACTCGGCAGCCTCTGGAGCAAAAAAGACAAACGTCCAGCTTTTGCTGCCCCAGCAAAGATGCCAGCGGGGAAAAGTGATGCTGGTACTCACTGCCTCCTGGAACGCCTTCAAATGCCCCAGACAATTTGGCCCTCTCTGCTTTCCTGCGGATTCGAGCCTCAAAAACACTATTTTTTTACTGTCGACAGCCTCTGGAGCAAAAAAGACAAACGTCCAGCTTTTGCTGCCACAGCAAAGGTGCCAGCGGGGAAAAGTGATGCTGGTCCTCACTGCCTCCTGGAACCCCTTCAAATGCCCCAGACAATTTGGCCCTCTCTGCTTTCCTGCGGACTCGAGCCTCAAAAGCACCTTTTTACACTTTCGGATGTGGTTGTAAAAAAAAAAAGACAAACGTCCAGCTTTTGCTGCCACAGGAAAGGTGCCAGCATGGAAAGGATATGCTGGTCCTAACTGCCTCCTGGAACCCCTTCAAATGCCCCAGAAAAATTGGCCCTCTCTGCTTTCCTGCGGACTCGAGCCTCAAAAGCACTTTTTTTTTAACTCGGCAGACTCTGGAGCAAAAAAGACAAACGTCCAGCTTTTGCTGCCACAGCAAAGGTGCCAGCAGGGAAAAGTGATGCTGGTCCTCACTGCCTCCTGGAACCCCTTCAAATGCCCCAGACAATTTCGCCCTCTCTGCTTTCCTGTGGACTCGAGAGTCAAATGAAACTTTTTTCACTCTCGGCAGCCTCCGCTGGAAAAAAGACAAATGTCCAGCTTTTGCTGCCACAGCAAAGGTGCCAGCGGGGAAAAGTGATGCTGGTCCTCACTGCCTCCTGGAACCCCTTCAAATGCCCCAGACAATTTGGCCCTCTCTGCTTTCCTGCGGATTCGAGCCTCAAAAACACTTTTTTTTTACTGTCGACAGCCTCTGGAGCAAAAAAGACAAACGTCCAGCTTTTGCTGCCACAGCAAAGGTGCCAGCGGGGAAAAGTGATGCTGGTCCTCACTGCCTCCTGGAACCCCTTCAAATGCCCCAGACAAATTGGCCCTCTCTGCTTTCCTGTAGACTCGTGTCTCAAAAGCACCTTTTTTCACTTTCGGAGGTGGTTGGAAAGAAAAAAGACAAACGTCCAGCTTTTGCTGCCACAGCAAAGGTGCCAGCGGGGAAAAGTGATGCTGGTCCTCACTGCCTCCTGGAACCCCTTCAAATGCCACAGACAATTTGGCCCTCTCTTCTTTCCTGCGGAATCGAGCCTCAAAAGCACCTTTTTTCATACTCGGTAGACTGTAGAGCAAAAAAGACAAACGTCCAGCTTATGCTGCATCAGCAAAGGTGCCAGCGGGGAAAAGTGATGCTGGTCCTCACTGCCTCCTGGAACCCCTTCAAATGCCCCAGACAAATTGGCCCTCTCTGCTTTCCTGCGGACTCGAGCCTCAAAAGCACCTTTTTTCACTTTCGGAGGTGGTTGGAAAGAAATAAGACAAGCGTCCAGCTTTTGCTGCCACAGCAAAGGTGCCAGCGGGGAAAAGTGATGCTGGTCCTCACTGCCTCCTGGAACCCCTTCAAATGCCCCAGACAATTTGGCCCTCTCTGCTTTCCTGCGGACTCGAGCCTCAAAAACACTTTTTTTTTACTGTCGACAGCCTCTGGAGCAAAAAAGACAAACGTCCAGCTTTTGCTGCCACAGCAAAGGTGCCAGCGGGGAAAAGTGATGCTGGTCCTCAATGCCTCCTGGAACCCCTTCAAATGCCCCAGACAAATTGGCCCTCTCTGCTTTCCTGCGGACTCGAGCCTTAAAAGCGCCTTTTTTCACTTTCGGAGGTGGTTGGAAAAAAAAAAAAAAAACGTCCAGCTTTTGCTGCTACAGCAAATGTGCCAGCGGGGAAAAGTGATGCTGGTCCTCACTGCCTCCTGGAACCCCTTCAAATGCCCCAGACAATTTCGCCCTCTTTTCTTTGCTGTGGACTCGCGAGTCAAATGAAACTTTTTTCACTCTCGGCAGCCTCCGCAGCAAAAAAGGGAAACGTCCAGCTTTTGCTGCCACAGAAAAGGTGCCAGCGGGAAAAAGTGATGCTGGTCCTCAATGCCTCCTGGAACCCCTTCAAACGCCCCAGACAATTTGGCCCTCTCTGCTTTCCTGCGCACTCCATCCTCAACAGCACCTTTTTTTTTACTCTCGGCAGCCTCCGCAACAAAAAAGACAAATGTCCAGCTTTTGCTGCCACAGCAAAGGTGCCAGCAGGGAAAAGTGATGCTGGTCCTCACTGCCTCCTGGAACCCCTTCAAATGCCCCAGACAATTTGGCCCTCTCTGCTTTCCTGCAGACTCGAGCCTCAAAAGCACCTTTTTTCACTTTTGGAGTTGGTTGGAAAGAAAAAAGACAAACGTCCAGCTTTTGCTGCCACAGCAAAGGTGCCAGCGGGGAAAAGTGATGCTGGTCCTCACTGCCTCCTGGAACCCCTTCAAATGCCACAGACAATTTGGCCCTCTCTGCTTTCCTGTGGACTCGAGCCTGAAAAGCACCTTTTTTCACTCTCGACAGCCTCTGGAGCAAAGAAGACAAACGTCCAGCTCTTGCTGCCACAGAAAAGGTGCCAGCGGGGAAAAGTGATGCTGGTCCTCACTGCCTCTTGGAACCCCTTCAAATGCCCCATAGAAATTGGCCCTCTCTGCTTTCCTGCGGACTCGAGCCTCAAAAGCATTTTTTCTCGCTTTCGGAGGTGGTTGGAAAAAAAAAAGACAAACGTCCATCTTTTGCAGCCATAGCAAAGGTGCCAGCGGGGAAAAGTGATGCTGGTCCTCACTGCCTCCTGGAACCCCTTCAAATGCCCCAGACAATTTGGCCCTCTCTGCTTTGCTGCGGACTCAAGCCTCAAAAACACTTTTTTTTTACTCTCCGCAGCCTCTGGAAGAAAACAGACAAACGTTCATCTTTTGCTGCGACAGCAAAGGTGCCAGCGGGGAAAAGTGATGCTGGTCCTCACTGCCTCCTGGAACCCCTTCAAATGCCACAGACAATTTGGCCCTCTCTGCTTTCCTGCGGACTCGAGCCTCAAAAGCACCTTTTTTCATACTCGGTAGACTGTAGAGCAAAAAAGACAAACGTCCAGCTTATGCTGCATCAGCAAAGGTGCCAGCGGGGAAAAGTGATGCTGGTCTTCACTGCCTCCTGGAACCCCTTCAAATGCCCCAGACAAATTGGCCCTCTCTGCTTTCCTGCGGACTCGAGCCTCAAAAGCACCTTTTTTCACTTTCGGAGGTGGTTGGAAAGAAAAAAGACAAGCGTCCAGCTTTTGCTGCCACAGCAAAGGTGCCAGCGGGGAAAAGTGATGCTGGTCCTCACTGCCTCCTGGAACCCCTTCAAATGCCCCATAGAAATTGGCCCTCTCTGCTTTCCTGCGGACTCGAGCATCAAAAGCATTTTTTTTCGCTTTCGGAGGTGGTTGGAAAAAAAAAAGACAAACGTCCATCTTTTGCAGCCATAGCAAAGGTGCCAGCGGGGAAAAGTGATGCTGGTCCTCACTGCCTCCTGGAACCCCTTCAAATGCCCCAGACAATTTGGCCCTCTCTGCTTTCCTGCGGATTCGAGCCTCAAAAACACTTTTTTTTTACTGTCGACAGCCTCTGGAGCAAAAAAGACAAACGTCCAGCTCTTGCTGCCACAGCAAAGGTGCCAGCGGGGAAAAGTGATGCTGGTCCTCACTGCCTCCTGGAACCCCTTCAAATGCCACAGACAATTTGGCCCTCTCTGCTTTCCTGCAGACTCGAGCCTCAAAAGCACCTTTTTTCATACTCGGTAGACTGTGGAGCAAAAAAGACAAACGTCCAGCTTATGCTGCATCAGCAAAGGTGCCAGCGGGGAAAAGTGATGCTGGTCCTCACTGCCTCCTGGAACCCCTTCAAATGCCCCAGACAATTTGGCCCTCTCTGCTTTCCTGTGCACTCGAGCCTGAAAAGCACCTTTTTTCACTCTCGACAGCCTCTGGAGCAAAAAAGACAAACGTCTAACTATTGCTGCCACAGCAAAGGTGCCAGCGGGGAAAAGTGATGCTGGTCCTCAATGCCTCCTGGAACCCCTTCAAATGCCCCAGACAAATTGGCCCTCTCTGCTTTCCTGCGGACTCGAGCCTCAAAAGCACCTTTTTTCACTTTCAGAGGTGGTTGGAAAGAAAAAAGACAAACGTCCATCTTTTGCAGCCACAGCAAAGGTGCCAGCGGGGAAAAGTGATGCTGGTCCTCACTGCCTCCTGGAACCCCTTCAAATGCCCCATAGAAATTGGCCCTCTCTGCTTTCCTGCGGACTCGAGCCTCAAAAGCATTTTTTTTCGCTTTCGGAGGTGGTTGGAAAAAAAAAAGACAAACGTCTACCTTTTGCAGCCATAGCAAAGGTGCCAGCGGGGAAAAGTGATGCTGGTCCTCACTGCCTCCTGGAACCCCTTCAAATGCCCCAGACAATTTGGCCCTCTCTGCTTTCCTGCGGACTCAATCCTCAAAAACACTTTTTTTTTACTGTCGACAGCCTCTGGAGCAAAAAAGACAAACGTCCAGCTTTTGCTGCCACAGCAAAGGTGCCAGCGGGGAAAAGTGATGCTGGTCCTCAATGCCTCCTGGAACCCCTTCAAATGCCCCAGACAAATTGGCCCTCTCTGCTTTCCTGCGGACTCGAGCCTCAAAAGCGCCTTTTTTCACTTTCGGAGGTGGTTGGAAAAAAAAAAACAAACGTCCACCTTTTGCTGCCATAGCAAAGGTGCCAGCGGGGAAAAGTGATGCTGGTCCTAACTGCCTCCTGGAACCTCTTCAAATGCCCCAGACACATTGGCCCTCTCTGCTTTGCTGCGGACTCAAGCCTCAAAAACACTTTTTTTTTACTCTCGGCAGCATCCGCAGCAAAAAAGACAAACGTCCAGCTTTTGCTGCCACAGCAAATGTGCCAGCGGGGCAAAGTGATGCTGGTCCTCACTGCCTCCTGGAACCCCTTCAAATGCCCCATAGAAATTGGCCCTCTCTGCTTTCCTGCGGACTCGAGCCTCAAAAGCACCTTTTTTCACTTTCGGAGGTGGTTGGAAAAAAAAGAGAGAAACGTCCAGCTTTTGCTGCCACAGGAAAGGTGCCAGCGGGGAAAAGTGATGCTGGTCCTCACTGCCTCCTGGAACCACTTCAAATGCCCCAGACAATTTGGCCCTCTCTGCTTTCCTGCGGACTCAAGCCTCAAAAACACTTTTTTTTTTACTCTCGGCAGCCTCTGGAAGAGAAGAGACAAACGTGCAGCTTTTACTGTCGCAGCAAAGGTGCCAGCGGGGAAAAGTGATGCTGGTCCTCACTGCCTCCTGGAACCCCTTCAAATGCCCCAGACATATTGGCCCTCTCTGCTTTCCTGCGGACTCGAGCCTTAAAAGCACCTTTTTTCACTTTCGGAGGTGGTTGGAAAAAAAAAAGACAAACGTCCAGCTTTTGCTGCCACAGCAAAGGTGCCAGCGGGGAAAAGTGATGCTGGTCCTCACTGCCTCCTGGAACCCCTTCAAATGCCCCAGACAATTTGGCCCTCTCTGCTTTCCTGTGGACTCGAGCATCAAAAGAAACTTTTTTCACTTTCGGAGGTGGTTGGAAAGAAAAAAGACAAACGTCCAGCTTTTGCTGCCACAGCAAAGGTGCCAGCGGGGAAAAGTGATGCTGGTCCTCACTGCCTCCTGGAACCCCTTCAAATGCCCCAGACAAATTGGCCCTCTCTGCTTTCCTGCAGACTCGTGTCTCAAAAGCACCTTTTTTCACTTTCGGAGGTGGTTGGAAAGAAAAAAGACAAACGTCCAGCTTTTGCTGCCACAGCAAAGGTGCCAGCGGGGAAAAGTGATGCTGGTCCTCACTGCCTCCTGGAACCCCTTCAAATGCCCCAGACAATTTGGCCCTCTCTGCTTTCCTGTGGACTCGAGCATCAAAAGAAACTTTTTTCACTCTCGGCAGCCTCCGCAGCAAAAAAGACAAACGTCCAGCTTTTGCTGCCACAGCAAAGGTGCCAGCGGGGAAAAGTGATGCTGGTACTCACTGCCTCCTGGAACCCCTTCAAATGCCCCAGACAATTTGGCCCTCTCTGCTTTCCTGCGCACTCCATCCTCAAAAGCACCTTTTTTTTACTCTCGGCAGCCTCTGGAGCAAAAAAGACAAACGTCCAGCTTTTGCTGCATCAGTAAATGTGCCAGCGGGGAAAAGTGATGCTGGTCCTCACTGCCTCCTGGAACCCCTTCAAATGCCCCAGACAATTTGGCCCTCTCTGCTTTCCTGCGGATTCGAGCCCCAAAAACACTTTTTTTTTACTGTCGACAGCCTCTGAAGCAAAAAAGACAAACTTCCAGCTTTTGCTGCCACAGCAAAGGTGCCAGCGGGGAAAAGTGATGCTGGTCCTCACTGCCTCCTGGAACCCCTTCAAATGCCCCAGACAATTTGGCCCTCTCTGCTTTCCTGCGGACTCAAGCCTCAAAAACACTTTTTTTTTACTCTCCGCAGCCTCTGGAAGAAAAGAGACAAACGTTCATCTTTTGCTGCGACAGCAAAGGTGCCAGCGGGGAAAAGTGATGCTGGTCCTCACTGCCTCCTGGAACCCCTTGAAATGCCACAGACAATTTGGCCCTCTCTGCTTTCCTGCGGACTCGAGCCTCAAAAGCACCTTTTTTCATACTCGGTAGACTGTAGAGCAAAAAAGACAAACGTCCAGCTTATGCTGCATCAGCAAAGGTGCCAGCGGGGAAAAGTGATGCTGGTCTTCACTGCCTCCTGGAACCCCTTCAAATGCCCCAGACAAATTGGCCCTCTCTGCTTTCCTGCGGACTCGAGCCTCAAAAGCACCTTTTTTCACTTTCGGAGGTGGTTGGAAAGAAAAAAGACAAGCGTCCAGCTTTTGCTGCCACAGCAAAGGTGCCAGCGGGGAAAAGTGATGCTGGTCCTCACTGCCTCCTGGAACCCCTTCAAATGCCCCATAGAAATTGGCCCTCTCTGCTTTCCTGCGGACTCGAGCATCAAAAGCATTTTTTTTCGCTTTCGGAGGTGGTTGGAAAAAAAAAAGACATTAGTCCAGCTTTTGCAGCCATAGCAAAGGTGCCAGCGGGGAAAAGTGATGCTGGTCCTCACTGCCTCCTGGAACCCCTTCAAATGCCCCAGACAATTTGGCCCTCTCTGCTTTCCTGCGGACTCGAGCCTCAAAAACACTTTTTTTTTACTGTCGACAGCCTCTGGAGCAAAAAAGACAAACGTCCAGCTTTTGCTGCCACAGCAAAGGTGCCAGCGGGGAAAAGTGATGCTGGTCCTCAATGCCTCCTGGAACCCCTTCAAATGCCCCAGACAAATTGGCCCTCTCTGCTTTCCTGCGGACTCGAGCCTCAAAAGCGCCTTTTTTCACTTTCGGAGGTGGTTGGAAAAAAAAAAAAAAAACGTCCACCTTTTGCTGCCATAGCAAAGGTGCCAGCGGGGAAAAGTGATGCTGGTCCTCACTGCCTCCTGGAACCCCTTCAAATGCCCCAGACACATTGGCCCTCTCTGCTTTGCTGCGGACTCAAGCCTCAAAAACACTTTTTTTTTACTCTCGGCAGCATCCGCAGCAAAAAAGACAAACGTCCAGCTTTTGCTGCCACAGCAAATGTGCCAGCGGGGAAAAGTGATGCTGGTCCTCACTGCCTCCTGGAACCCCTTCAAATGCCCCATAGAAATTGGCCCTCTCTGCTTTCCTGCGGACTCGAGCCTCAAAAGCACCTTTTTTCACTTTCGGAGGTGATTGGAAAAAAAAGAGAGAAACGTCCAGCTTTTGCTGCCACAGGAAAGGTGCCAGCGGGGAAAAGTGATGCTGGTCCTCACTGCCTCCTGGAACCCCTTCAAATGCCCCAGACAATTTGGCCCTCTCTGCTTTCCTGCGGATTCGAGCCTCAAAAACACTTTTTTTTTACTGTCGACAGCCTCTGGAGCAAAAAAGACAAACGTCCAGCTTTTGCTGCCACAGCAAAGGTGCCAGCGGGGAAAAGTGATGCTGGTCCTCACTGCCTCCTGGAACCCCTTCAAATGCCCCAGACAAATTGGCCCTCTCTGCTTTCCTGCAGACTCGTGTCTCAAAAGCACCTTTTTTCACTTTCGGAGGTGGTTGGAAAGAAAAAAGACAAACGTCCAGCTTTTGCTGCCACAGCAAAGGTGCCAGCGGGGAAAAGTGATGCTGGTCCTCACTGCCTCCTGGAACCCCTTCAAATGCCACAGACAATTTGGCCCTCTCTGCTTTCCTGCAGACTCGAGCCTCAAAAGCACCTTTTTTCATACTCGGTAGACTGTGGAGCAAAAAAGACAAACGTCCAGCTTATGCTGCATCAGCAAAGGTGCCAGCTGGGAAAAGTGATGCTGGTCCTCACTGCCTCCTGGAACCCCTTCAAATGCCCCAGACAATTTGGCCCTCTCTGCTTTCCTGTGCACTCGAGCCTGAAAAGCACCTTTTTTCACTCTCGACAGCCTCTGGAGCAAAAAAGACAAACGTCCAACTATTGCTGCCACAGCAAAGGTGCCAGCGGGGAAAAGTGATGCTGGTCCTCAATGCCTCCTGGAACCCCTTCAAATGCCCCAGACAAATTGGCCTTCTCTGCTTTCCTGCGGACTCGAGCCTCAAAAGCACCTTTTTTCACTTTCAGAGGTGGTTGGAAAGAAAAAAGACAAACGTCCATCTTTTGCAGCCATAGCAAAGGTGCCAGCGGGGAAAAGTGATGCTGGTCCTCACTGCCTCCTGGAACCCCTTCAAATGCCCCAGACAATTTGGCCCTCTCTGCTTTCCTGCGGACTCAATCCTCAAAAACACTTTTTTTTTACTGTCGACAGCCTCTGGAGCAAAAAAGACAAACGTCCAGCTTTTGCTGCCACAGCAAAGGTGCCAGCGGGGAAAAGTGATGCTGGTCCTCAATGCCTCCTGGAACCCCTTCAACTGCCCCAGACAAATTGGCCCTCTCTGCTTTCCTGCGGACTCGAGCCTCAAAAGCGCCTTTTTTCACTTTCGGAGGTGGTTGGAAAAAAAAAAAAAAAAACGTCCAGCTTTTGCTGCCACAGCAAATGTGCCAGCGGGGCAAAGTGATGCTGGTCCTCACTGCCTCCTGGAACCCCTTCAAATGCCCCATAGAAATTGGCCCTCTCTGCTTTCCTGCGGACTCGAGCCTCAAAAGCACCTTTTTTCACTTTCGGAGGTGGTTGGAAAAAAAAGAGAGAAACGTCCAGCTTTTGCTGCCACAGGAAAGGTGCCAGCGGGGAAAAGTGATGCTGGTCCTCACTGCCTCCTGGAACCACTTCAAATGCCCCAGACAATTTGGCCCTCTCTGCTTTCCTGCGGACTCAAGCCTCAAAAACACTTTTTTTTTTACTCTCGGCAGCCTCTGGAAGAGAAGAGACAAACGTGCAGCTTTTACTGTCGCAGCAAAGGTGCCAGCGGGGAAAAGTGATGCTGGTCCTCACTGCCTCCTGGAACCCCTTCAAATGCCCCAGACATATTGGCCCTCTCTGCTTTCCTGCGGACTCGAGCCTTAAAAGCACCTTTTTTCACTTTCGGAGGTGGTTGGAAAAAAAAAAGACAAACGTCCAGCTTTTGCTGCCACAGCAAAGGTGCCAGCGGGGAAAAGTGATGCTGGTCCTCACTGCCTCCTGGAACCCCTTCAAATGCCCCAGACAATTTGGCCCTCTCTGCTTTCCTGCGGACTCGAGCCTCAAAAGCACCTTTTTTCTCTCTCGGCATCCTCCGCAGCAAAAAATACAAACGTCCAGCTTTTTCTGCTTCAGCAAAGGTGCCAGCGGGGAAAAGTGATGCTGGTCCTCACTGCCTCCTGGAACCCCTTCAAATGCCCCAGACAATTTGGCCCTCTCTGCTTTCCTGCGGACTCGAGCCTCAAAAGCACCTTTTTACACTTTCGGATGTGGTTGGAAAAAAAAAAAAGACAAACGTCCAGCTTTTGCTGCCACAGGACAGGTGCCAGCATGGAAAAGTGATGCTGGTCCTAACTGCCTCCTGGAACCCCTTGAAATGCTCTAGAAAAATTGGCCCTCTCTGCTTTCCTGCGGACTCGAGCCTCAAAAGCACTTTTTTTTCATACTCGGCAGCATCCGCAGCAAAAAAGACAAACGTCCAGCTTTTGCTGCCACAGGAAAGGTGCCAGCATGGAAAAGTGATGCTGGTCCTCACTGCCTCCTGGAACCCCTTCAAATGCCCCAGACAATTTCGCCCTCTCTTCTTTGCTGTGGACTCGAGAGTCAAATGAAACTTTTTTCACTCTCGGCAGCCTCCGCTGCAAAAAAGGGAAACGTCCAGCTTTTGCTGCCACAGAAAAGGTGCCAGCGGGGAAAAGTGATGCTGGTCCTCACTGCCTCCTGGAACCCCTTCAAACGCCCCAGACAATTTGGCCCTCTCTGCTTTCCTGCGCACTCCATCCTCAAAAGCACCTTTTTTTTTACTCTCGGCAGCCTCCGCAAGAAAAAAGACAAATGTCCAGCTTTTGCAGCCACAGCAAAGGTGCCAGCAGGGAAAAGTGATGCTGGTCCTCACTGCCTCCTGGAACCCCTTCAAATGCCCCAGACAATTTGGCCCTCTCTGCTTTCCTGCGGATTCGAGCCTCAAAAACACTTTTTTTTTACTGTCGACAGCCTCTGGAGCAAAAAAGACAAACGTCCAGCTTTTGCTGCCACAGCAAAGGTGCCAGCGGGGAAAAGTGATGCTGGTCCTCACTGCCTCCTGGAACCCCTTCAAATGCCCCAGACAAATTGGCCCTCTCTGCTTTCCTGCAGACTCGAGCCTCAAAAGCACCTTTTTTCACTTTCGGAGGTGGTTGTAAAGAAAAAAGACAAACGTCCAGCTCTTGCTGCCACAGCAAAGGTGCCAGCGGGGAAAAGTGATGCTGGTCCTCACTGCCTCCTGGAACCCCTTCAAATGCCACAGACAATTTGGCCCTCTCTGCTTTCCTGCGGACTCGAGCCTCAAAAGCACCTTTTTTCATACTCGGCAGACTGTGGAGCAAAACAGACAAACGTCCAGCTTATGCTGCATCAGCAAAGGTGCCAGCGGGGAAAAGTGATGCTGGTCCTCACTGCCTCCTGGAACCCCTTCAAATGCCCCAGACAATTTGGTCCTCTCTGCTTTCCTGTGGACTCGAGCCTGAAAAGCACCTTTTTTTACTCTCGATAGCCTCCGCAGGAAAAAAGGGAAACGTCCAACTATTGCTGCCACAGCAAAGGTGCCAGCGGGGAAAAGTGATGCTGGTCCTCACTGCCTCCTGGAACCCCTTCAAATGCCCCAGACAATTTGGCCCTCTCTGCTTTGCTGTGGACTCGAGCGTCAAATGAAACTTTTTTCGCTCTCGGCAGCCTCTGCAGCAAAAAAGACAAACGTCCAGCTTTTGCTGCCCCAGCAAAGGTGCCAGCGGGGAAAAGTGATGCTGGTCCTCACTGCCTCCTGGAACCCCTTCAAATGCCCCTGAGAATTTGGCCCTCTCTGCTTTCCTGCAAAATCTATCCTCAAAAGCACCTTTTTTCACTTTCGGCGCTGTTTGGAGAAGAAAAGGCAAAGTCCAGCTTTTGCTGCCACAGCAAAGGTGCCAGCGGGGAAAAGTGATGCTGGTCCTCACTGCCTCCTGGAAACCCTTCAAATGCCCCAGCCAATTTGGCCCTCTCTGCTTTCCTGCGGTCTCAAGCCTCAAAAACACTTTTTTTTCATACTCGGCAGCCTCTGGAGCAAAAAAGACAAACGTCCAGCTTTTGCTGCCCCAGCAAAGATGCCAGCGGGGAAAAGTGATGCTGGTACTCACTGCCTCCTGGAACGCCTTCAAATGCCCCAGACAATTTGGCCATCTCTGCTTTCCTGCGGTCTCGAACCACAAAAACACTTTTTTTTTACTGTCGACAGCCTCTGGAGCAAAAAAGACAAACGTCCAGATTTTGCTGCAACAGCAAAGGTGCCAGCGGGGAAAAGTGATGCTGGTCCTCACTGCCTGCTGGAACCCCTTCAAATGCCCCAGACAATTTGGCCCTCTCTGCTTTCCTGCGGACTCGAGCCTCAAAAGCACATTTTTTCATACTCGGCAGCCTCTGGAGCAAAAAATACAAATGTCCAGCTTTTGCTGCATCATTAAATGTGCCAGCAGTTAAAAGTGATGCTGGTCCTCAATGCCTCCTGGAACCCCATCAAATGCCTCAGACAATTTCGCCCTCTCAGCTTTCCTGTGGATTTGAGGCTCAAAAACACCTTTTTTCACTCTCGACAGACTCCGGAGCAAAAAAGGCAAACGTCCAGCTTTTGCTGTATCAGTAAAGGTGCCAGCGGGGAAAAGTGATGCTGGTCCTCAATGCCTCCTGGAACCCCATCAAATGCCCCAGACAATTTCGCCCTCTCAGCTTTCCTGCGGACTCGAGCCTCAAAAGCATCTTTTTTCACTTTCGGCGCTGTTTGGAGCAAAAACGACAAACGTCCAGCTTTTGCTGCCACAGCACAGGTGCCAGCGGGGAAAAGTGATGCTGGCCCTCACTGCCTCCTGGAACCCCTTCAAATGCCCCAGACAATTTGGCCCTCTCTGCTTTCCTGCGGACTCGAGCGTCAAAAGCACCTTTTTTCACACTCAGCAGCCTCTGGAGTAAAAAAGACAAACGTCCAGCTTTTGCTGCCACAGCAAAGGTGCCAACGGGGAAAAGTGATGCTGGTCCTCACTGCCTCCTGGAACCCCTTCAAATGCCCCAGACAATTTGGCCCTCTCTGCTTTGTAGTGGACTCGAGCGTCAAATGAAACTTTTTTCACTCTCGGCAGCCTCCGCAGCAAAAAAGACAAACGTCAAGCTTTTGCTGTATCAGCAAAGGTGCCAGCGGGGAAAAGTGATGCTGGTCCTCACTGCCTCCTGGAACCCCATCAAATGCCCCAGACAATTTGGCCCTCTCTGCTTTCCTGCAAAATCTATCCTCAAAAGCACCTTTTTTCACTTTCGGCGCTGTTTGGAGAAGAAAAGGCGAAGTCCAGCTTTTGCTGCCACAGCAAAGGTGCCAGCGGGGAAAAGTGATGCTGGTCCTCACTGCCTCCTGGAACCCCTTCAAATGCCCCAGACAATTTGGCCCTCTCTGCTTTCCTGCGGACTCGAGCCTCAAAAGCACCTTTTTTTTACTCTCGGCAGCCTCTGGAGAAAAAAAGACAAACGTCCAGCTATTGCTGCCACAGCAAAGGTGCCAGCGTGGGAAAAGTGATGCTGGTCCTCACTGCCTCCTGGAACGCCTTCAAATGCCCCAGACAATTTGGCCCTCTCTGCTTTCCTGCGGACTCGAGCCTCAAAAGCACCTTTTTTTTACTCTCGGCAGCCTCTGGAGCAAAACAGACAAACGTCCAGCTTTTGCTGCATCAATAAATGTGCCAGCGGGGAAAAGTGATGCTGGTCCTCACTGCCTCCTGGAACCCCTTCAAATGCCCCAGACAATTTGGCCCTCTCTGCTTTCCTGCGGTCTCAAGCCTCAAAAACACTTCTTTTTTTACTCTCGGCAGCCTCCGCAGCAAAAAAGACAAAAGTCCAGCATTTGCTGCCACAGCAAATGTGCCAGCAGGGAAAAGTGATGCTGGTCCTCACTGCCTCCTGGAACCCCTTCAAATGCCCCAGACAATTTGGCCCTCTCTGCTTTCCTGCGGTCTCAAGCCTCAAAAACACTTCTTTTTTTACTCTCGGCATCCTCCGCAGCAAAAAAGACAAACGTCCAGCTTTTGCTGCCACAGCAAAGGTGCCAGCGGGGAAAAGTGATGCTGGTCCTCACTGCCTCCTGGAACCCCTTCAAATGCCCCAGAGAATTTGCCCCTCTCTGCTTTCCTGCGGTCTCGAGCCACAAAAATCACTTTTTTTTTGCTGTCGACAGCCTCTGGAGCAAAAAAGACAAACGTCCAGCTTTTGCTGCCACAGCAAAGGTGCCAGTGGGGAAAAGTGATGCTGGTCCTCAATGCCTCCTGGAACCCCTTCAAATGCCTTAGACAATTTGGCCCTCTCTGCTTTCCTGCGGACTCGAGCGTCAAAAGCACCTTTTTTCATACTCGGCAGCCTCTGTTGCACAAAAGACAAACGTCCAGCTTTTGCTGCCACAGGAAAGGTGCCAGCAGGGAAAAGTGATGCTGGTCCTCACTGCCTCCTGGAACCCCTTCAAATGCCCCAGACAAATTGGCCCTCTCTGCTTTCCTGCGGACTCGAGCCTCAAAAGCACCTTTTTACACTTTCGGAGGTGGTTTGAAAAAAAAAAAGACAAACGTCCAGCTTTTGCTGCCACAGGAAAGGTGCCGGCATGGAAAAGTGATGCTGGTCCTAACTGCCTCCTGGAACCCCTTCAAATGCCCCAGAAAAATTGGCCCTCTCTGCTTTCCTGCGGACTCGAGCCTCAAAAGCACTTTTTTTTCATACTCGGCAGCCTCTGGAGCAAAAAAGACAAACGTCCAGCTTTTGCTGCCACAGCAAAGGTGCCAGCGGGGAAAAGTGATGCTGGTCCTCACTGCCTCCTGGAACCCCTTCAAATGCCCCAGACAATTTGGCCCTCTCTGCTTTGCTGTGGACTCGAGCGTCAAATGAAACTTTTTTCACTCTCGGCAGCCTCCGCAGCAAAAAAGAGAAACGTCCAGGTTTTGCTGCCACAGCAAAGGTGCCAGCGGGGAAAAGTGATGCTGGTCCTCACTGCCTCCTGGAACCCCTTCAAATGCCCCAGACAATTTGGCCCTCTTTGCTTTCCTGCGGACTCGAGCCTCAAAAGCACCTTTTTTTTACTTTGGGCAGCCTCCGCAGCAAAAAAGACAAATGTCCAGCTTTTGCAGCCACAGCAAAGGTGCCAGCAGGGAAAAGTGATGCTGGTCCTCACTGCCTCCTGGAACCCCTTCAAATGCCCCAGACAATTTGGCCCTCTCTGCTTTCCTGCGGATTCGAGCCTCAAAAACACTTTTTTTTTACTGTCGACAGCCTCTGGAGCAAAAAAGACAAACGTCCAGCTTTTGCTGCCACAGCAAAGGTGCCAGCGGGGAAAAGTGATGCTGGTCCTCACTGCCTCCTGGAACCCCTTCAAATGCCCCAGACAAATTGGCCCTCTCTGCTTTCCTGCAGACTCGAGCCTCAAAAGCACCTTTTTTCACTTTCGGAGGTGGTTGTAAAGAAAAAAGACAAACGTCCAGCTCTTGCTGCCACAGCAAAGGTGCCAGCGGGGAAAAGTGATGCTGGTCCTCACTGCCTCCTGGAACCCCTTCAAATGCCACAGACAATTTGGCCCTCTCTGCTTTCCTGCGGACTCGAGCCTCAAAAGCACCTTTTTTCATACTCGACAGACTGTGGAGCAAAACAGACAAACGTCCAGCTTATGCTGCATCAGCAAAGGTGCCAGCGGGGAAAAGTGATGCTGGTCCTCACTGCCTCCTGGAACCCCTTCAAATGCCCCAGACAATTTGGCCCTCTCTGCTTTCCTGTGGACTCGAGCCTGAAAAGCACCTTTTTTCACTCTCGATAGCCTCCGCAGGAAAAAAGGGAAACGTCCAACTATTGCTGCCACAGCAAAGGTGCCAGCAGGGAAAAGTGATGCTGGTCCTCACTGCCTCCTGGAACCCCTTCAAATGCCCCAGACAATTTGGCCCTCTCTGCTTTGCTGTGGACTCGAGCGTCAAATGAAACTTTTTTCGCTCTCGGCAGCCTCTGCAGCAAAAAAGACAAACGTCCAGCTTTTGCTGCCCCAGCAAAGGTGCCAGCGGGGAAAAGTGATGCTGGTCCTCACTGCCTCCTGGAACCCCTTCAAATGCCCCTGAGAATTTGGCCCTCTCTGCTTTCCTGCAAAATCTATCCTCAAAAGCACCTTTTTTCACTTTCGGCGCTGTTTGGAGAAGAAAAGGCAAAGTCCAGCTTTTGCTGCCACAGCAAAGGTGCCAGCGGGGAAAAGTGATGCTGGTCCTCACTGCCTCCTGGAAACCCTTCAAATGCCCCAGCCAATTTGGCCCTCTCTGCTTTCCTGCGGTCTCAAGCCTCAAAAACACTTTTTTTTCATACTCGTCAGCCTCTGGAGCAAAAAATACAAACGTCCAGCTTTTGCTGCCCCAGCAAAGGTGCCAGCGGGGAAAAGTGATGCTGGTACTCACTGCCTCCTGGAACCCCTTCAAATGCCCCAGACAATTTGGCCCTCTCTGCTTTCCTGCGCACTCCATCCTCAAAAGCACCTTTTTTTTACTCTCGGCAGCCTCTGGAGCAAAAAAGACAAACGTCCAGATTTTGCTGCAACAGCAAAGGTGCCAGCGGGGAAAAGTGATGCTGGTCCTCACTGCCTCCTGGAACCCCTTCAAATGCCCCAGACAATTTAGCCCTCTCTGCTTTCCTGCGGACTCGATCCTCAAAAGCACTTTTTTTTCATACTCGGCAGCCTCTGGAGCAAAAAATACAAACGTCCAGCTTTTGCTGCATCATTAAAGGTGCCAGCAGTTAAAAGTGATGCTGGTCCTCAATGCCTCCTGGAACCCCATCAAATGCCTCAGACAATTTCGCCCTCTCAGCTTTCCTGTGGATTTGAGGCTCAAAAACACCTTTTTTCACTCTCGACAGACTCCGGAGCAAAAAAGGCAAACGTCCAGCTTTTGCTGTATCAGTAAAGGTGCCAGCGGGGAAAAGTGATGCTGGTCCTCAATGCCTCCTGGAACCCCATCAAATGCCCCAGACAATTTCGCCCTCTCAGCTTTCCTGCGGACTCGAGCCTCAAAAGCATCTTTTTTCACTTTCGGCGGTGTTTGGAGCAAAAACGACAAACGTCCAGCTTTTGCTGCCACAGCAAAGGTGCCAGCGGGGAAAAGTGATGCTGGCCCTCACTGCCTCCTGGAACCCCTTCAAATGCCCCAGACAATTTGGCCCTCTCTGCTTTCCTGCGGACTCGAGCCTCAAAAGCACCTTTTTTCACACTCAGCAGCCTCTGGAGTAAAAAAGACAAACGTCCAGCTTTTGCTGCCACAGCAAAGGTGCCAACGGGGAAAAGTGATGCTGGTCCTCACTGCCTCCTGGAACCCCTTCAAATGCCCCAGACAATTTGGCCCTCTCTGCTTTGTAGTGGACTCGAGCGTCAAATGAAACTTTTTTCACTCTCGGCAGCCTCCGCAGCAAAAAAGACAAACGTCCAGCTTTTGCTGCCACAGCAAAGGTGCCAGCGGGGAAAAGTGATGCTGGTCCTCACTGCCTCCTGGAACCCCTTCAAATGCCCCAGACAAATTGGCCCTCTCTGCTTTCCTGCAGACTCGAGCCTCAAAAGCACCTTTTTTCACTTTCGGAGGTGGTTGTAAAGAAAAAAGACAAACGTCCAGCTCTTGCTGCCACAGCAAAGGTGCCAGCGGGGAAAAGTGATGCTGGTCCTCACTGCCTCCTGGAACCCCTTCAAATGCCACAGACAATTTGGCCCTCTCTGCTTTCCTGCGGACTCGAGCCTCAAAAGCACCTTTTTTCATACTCGACAGACTGTGGAGCAAAACAGACAAACGTCCAGCTTATGCTGCATCAGCAAAGGTGCCAGCGGGGAAAAGTGATGCTGGTCCTCACTGCCTCCTGGAACCCCTTCAAATGCCCCAGACAATTAGGCCCTCTCTGCTTTCCTGTGGACTCGAGCCTGAAAAGCACCTTTTTTCACTCTCGATAGCCTCCGCAGGAAAAAAGGGAAACGTCCAACTATTGCTGCCACAGCAAAGGTGCCAGCAGGGAAAAGTGATGCTGGTCCTCACTGCCTCCTGGAACCCCTTCAAATGCCCCAGACAATTTGGCCCTCTCTGCTTTGCTGTGGACTCGAGCGTCAAATGAAACTTTTTTCGCTCTCGGCAGCCTCTGCAGCAAAAAAGACAAACGTCCAGCTTTTGCTGCCCCAGCAAAGGTGCCAGCGGGGAAAAGTGATGCTGGTCCTCACTGCCTCCTGGAACCCCTTCAAATGCCCCTGAGAATTTGGCCCTCTCTGCTTTCCTGCAAAATCTATCCTCAAAAGCACCTTTTTTCACTTTCGGCGCTGTTTGGAGAAGAAAAGGCAAAGTCCAGCTTTTGCTGCCACAGCAAAGGTGCCAGCGGGGAAAAGTGATGCTGGTCCTCACTGCCTCCTGGAAACCCTTCAAATGCCCCAGCCAATTTGGCCCTCTCTGCTTTCCTGCGGTCTCAAGCCTCAAAAACACTTTTTTTTCATACTCGTCAGCCTCTGGAGCAAAAAATACAAACGTCCAGCTTTTGCTGCCCCAGCAAAGGTGCCAGCGGGGAAAAGTGATGCTGGTCCTCACTGCCTGCTGGAACCCCTTCAAATGCCCCAGACAATTTGGCCCTCTCTGCTTTCCTGCGGACTCGAGCCTCAAAAGCACTTTTTTTTCATACTCGGCAGCCTCTGGAGCAAAAAATACAAACGTCCAGCTTTTGCTGCATCATTAAAGGTGCCAGCAGTTAAAAGTGATGCTGGTCCTCAATGCCTCCTGGAACCCCATCAAATGCCTCAGACAATTTCGCCCTCTCAGCTTTCCTGTGGATTTGAGGCTCAAAAACACCTTTTTTCACTCTCGACAGACTCCGGAGCAAAAAAGGCAAACGTCCAGCTTTTGCTGTATCAGTAAAAGTGCCAGCGGGGAAAAGTGATGCTGGTCCTCAATGCCTCCTGGAACCCCATCAAATGCCCCAGACAATTTCGCCCTCTCAGCTTTCCTGCGGACTCGAGCCTCAAAAGCATCTTTTTTCACTTTCGGCGCTGTTTGGAGCAAAAACGACAAACGTCCAGCTTTTGCTGCCACAGCAAAGGTGCCAGCGGGGAAAAGTGATGCTGGCCCTCACTGCCTCCTGGAACCCCTTCAAATGCCCCAGACAATTTGGCCCTCTCTGCTTTCCTGCGGACTCGAGCCTCAAAAGCACCTTTTTTCACACTCAGCAGCCTCTGGAGTAAAAAAGACAAACGTCCAGCTTTTGCTGCCACAGCAAAGGTGCCAACGGGGAAAAGTGATGCTGGTCCTCACTCCCTCCTGGAACCCCTTCAAATGCCCCAGACAATTTGGCCCTCTCTGCTTTGTAGTGGACTCGAGCGTCAAATGAAACTTTTTTCACTCTCGGCAGCCTCCGCAGCAAAAAAGACAAACGTCCAGCTTTTGCTGCCACAGCAAAGGTGCCAGCGGGGAAAAGTGATGCTGGTCCTCACTGCCTCCTGGAACCCCTTCAAATGCCCCAGAGAATTTGGCCCTCTCTGCTTTCCTGCAAAATCTATCCTCAAAAGCACCTTTTTTCACTTTCGGCGCTGTTTGGAGAAGAAAAGGCGAAGTCCAGCTTTTGCTGCCACAGCAAAGGTGCCAGCGGGGAAAAGTGATGCTGGTCCTCACTGCCTCCTGGAACCCCTTCAAATGCCCCATAGAAATTGGCCCTCTCTGCTTTCCTGCGGACTCGAGCCTCAAAAGCATTTTTTTTCGCTTTCGGAGGTGGTTGGAAAAAAAAAAGACAAACGTCCATCTTTTGCAGCCATAGCAAAGGTGCCAGCGGGGAAAAGTGATGCTGGTCCTCACTGCCTCCTGGAACCCCTTCAAATGCCCCAGACAATTTGGCCCTCTCTGCTTTCCTGCGGACTCAATCCTGAAAAACACTTTTTTTTTACTCTCGGCAGCCTCTGGAAGAAAAGAGACAAACGTTCATCTTTTGCTGCGACAGCAAAGGTGACAGCGGGGAAAAGTGATGCTGGTCCTCACTGCCTCCTGGAACCCCTTCAAATGCCCCAGACAATTTGGCCCTCTCTGCTTTCCTGCGGACTCGAGCCTCAAAAGCACCTTTTTTCTCTCTCGGCATCCTCCGCAGCAAAAAAGACAAACGTCCAGCTTTTGCTGCTTCAGCAAAGGTGCCAGCGGGGAAAAGTGATGCTGGTCCTCACTGCCTCGTGGAACCCCTTCAAATGCCCCAGACAATTTGGCCCTCTCTGCTTTCCTGCGGACTCGAGCCTCAAAAGCACCTTTTTACACTTTCGGATGTTGTTGGAAAAAAAAAAAGACAAACGTCCAGCTTTTGCTGCCACAGGAAAGGTGCCAGCATGGAAAAGTGATGCTGGTCCTAACTGCCTCCTGGAACCCCTTCAAATGCCCCAGAAAAATTGGCCCTCTCTGCTTTCCTGCGGACTCGAGCCTCAAAAGCAGTTTTTTTTTTACTCGGCAGACTCTGGAGCAAAAAAGACAAACGTCCAGCTTTTGCTGCCACAGCAAAGGTGCCAGCGGGGAAAAGTGATGCTGGTCCTCACTGCCTCCTGGAACCCCTTCAAATGCCCCAGACAATTTCGCCCTCTCTTCTTTGCTGTGGACTCGAGAGTCAAATGAAACTTTTTTCACTCTCGGCAGCCTCCGCTGCAAAAAAGGGAAACGTCCAGCTTTTGCTGCCACAGAAAAGGTGCCAGCGGGGAAAAGTGATGCTGGTCCTCACTGCCTCCTGGAACCCCTTCAAACGCCCCAGACAATTTGGCCCTCTCTGCTTTCCTGCGCACTCCATCCTCAAAAGCACCTTTTTTTTTACTCTCGGCAGCCTCCGCAACAAAAAAGACAAATGTCCAGCTTTTGCTGCCACAGCAAAGGTGCCAACAGGGAAAAGTGATGCTGGTCCTCACTGCCTCCTGGAACCCCTTCAAATGCCCCAGACAATTTGGCCCTCTCTGCTTTCCTGCGGATTCGAGCCTCAAAAACACTTTTTTTTTACTGTCGACAGCCTCTGGAGCAAAAAAGACAAACGTCCAGCTTTTGCTGCCACAGCAAAGGTGCCAGCGGGGAAAAGTGATGCTGGTCCTCACTGCCTCCTGGAACCCCTTCAAATGCCACAGACAATTTGGCCCTCTCTGCTTTCCTGCGGACTCGAGCCTCAAAAGCACCTTTTTTCATACTCTGCAGACTGTGGAGCAAAAAAGACAAACGTCCAGCTTATGCTGCATCAGCAAAGGTGCCAGCGGGGAAAAGTGATGCTGGTCCTCACTGCCTCCTGGAACCCCTTCAAATGCCCCAGACAATTTGGCCCTCTCTGCTTTCCTGTGGACTCGAGCCTGAAAAGCACCTTTTTTCACTCTCGACATCCTCCGCAGGAAAAAAGGGAAACGTCCAACTATTGCTGCCACAGCAAAGGTGCCAGCGGGGAAAAGTGATGCTGGTCCTCACTGCCTCCTGGAACCCCTTCAAATGCCCCAGACAATTTGGCCCTCTCTGCTTTGCTGTGGACTCGAGCGTCAAATGAAACTTTTTTCGCTCTCGGCAACCTCTGCAGCAAAAAAGACAAACGTCCAGCTTTTGCTTCCCCAGCAAAGGTGCCAGCGGGGAAAAGTGATGCTGGTCCTCACTGCCTCCCGGAACCCCTTCAAATGCCCCAGAGAATTTTGCCCTCTCTGCTTTCCTTCAAAATCTATCCTCAAAAGCACCTTTTTTCTCTTTCGGCGCTGTTTGGAGAAGAAAAGGCAAAGTCCAGCTTTTGCTGCCACAGCAAAGGTGCCAGCGGGGAAAAGTGATGCTGGTACTCACTGCCTCCTGGAAACCCTTCAAATGCCCCAGACAATTTGGCCCTCTCTGCTTTCCTGCGGACTCGAGCCTCAAAAGCACCTTTTTTTTACTCTCGGCAGCCTCTGGAGCAAAAAAGACAAACGTCCTGCTATTGCTGCCACAGAAAAGGTGCCAGCGGGGAAAAGTGATGCTGGTCCTCACTGCCTCCTGGAACCCCTTCAAATGCCCCATAGAAATTGGCCCTCTCTGCTTTCCTGCGGACTCGAGCCTCAAAAGCATTTTTTTTCGCTTTCGGAGGTGGTTGGAAAAAAAAAAGACAAACGTCCATCTTTTGCAGCCATAGCAAAGGTGCCAGCGGGGAAAAGTGATGCTGGTCCTCACTGCCTCATGGAACCCCTTCAAATGCCCCTGACAATTTGGCCCTCTCTGCTTTCCTGCGGACTCAATCCTCAAAAACACTTTTTTTTTACTCTCGGCAGCCTCTGGAAGAAAAGAGACAAACGTTCATCTTTTGCTGCGACAGCAAAGGTGCCAGCGGGGAAAAGTGATGCTGGTCCTCACTGCCTCCTGGAACCCCTTCAAATGCCCCAGACAATTTGGCCCTCTCTGCTTTCCTGCGGACTCGAGCCTCAAAAGCACCTTTTTTCTCTCTCGGCATCCTCCGCAGCAAAAAAGACAAACGTCCAGCTTTTTCTGCTTCAGCAAAGGTGCCAGCGGGGAAAAGTGATGCTGGTCCTCACTGCCTCCTGGAACCCCTTCAAATGCCCCAGACAATTTGGCCCTCTCTTCTTTGCTGTGGACTCGAGAGTCAAATGAAACTTTTTTCACTCTCGGCAGCCTCCGCTGCAAAAAAGGGAAACGTCCAGCTTTTGCTGCCACAGAAAAGGTGCCAGCGGGGAAAAGTGATGCTGGTCCTCACTGCCTCCTGGAACCCCTTCAAATGCCCCAGACAATTTGGCCCTCTCTGCTTTCCTGCGCACTCCATCCTCAAAAGCACCTTTTTTTTTACTCTCGGCAGCCTCCGCAAGAAAAAAGACAAATGTCCAGCTTTTGCTGCCACAGCAAAGGTGCCAGCAGGGAAAAGTGATGCTGGTCCTCACTGCCTCCTGGAACCCCTTCAAATGCCCCAGACAATTTGGCCCTCTCTGCTTTCCTGCGGATTCGAGCCTCAAAAACACTTTTTTTTTACTGTCGACAGCCTCTGGAGCAAAAAAGACAAACGTCCAGCTTTTGCTGCCACAGCAAAGGTGCCAGCGGGGAAAAGTGATGCTGGTCCTCACTGCCTCCTGGAACCCCTTCAAATGCCCCAGACAATTTGGCCCTCTCTGCTTTCCTGCGGATTCGAGCCTCAAAAGCACCTTTTTTCATACTCGGCAGACTGTGGAGCAAAAAAGACAAACGTCCAGCTTATGCTGCATCAGCAAAGGTGCCAGCGGGGAAAAGTGATGCTGGTCCTCACTGCCTCCTGGAACCCCTTCAAAAGCCCCAGACAATTTGGCCCTCTCTGCTTTGCTGTGGACTCGAGTGTCAAATGAAACTTTTTTCGCTCTCGGCAGCCTCTGCAGCAAAAAAGACAAACGTCCAGCTTTTGCTGCCCCAGCAAAGGTGCCAGCGGGGAAAAGTGATGCTGGTCCTCACTGCCTCCTGGAACCCCTTCAAATGCCCCAGACAATTTGGCCCTCTCTGCTTTCCTGCAAAATCTATCCTCAAAAGCAATTTTTCACTTTCGGCGCTGTTTGGAGAAGAAAAGGCAAAGTCCAGCTTTTGCTGCCACAGCAAAGGTGCCAGCGGGGAAAAGTGATGCTGGTCCTCACTGCCTCCTGGAAACCCTTCAAATGCCCCAGACAATTTGGCCCTCTCTGCTTTCCTGCGGACTCGAGCCTCAAAAGCACCTTTTTTTTACTCTCGGCAGCCTCTGGAGCAAAAAAGACAAACGTCCAGCTTTTGCTGCATCAATAAAGGTGCCAGCAGGGAAAAGTGATGCTGGTCCTCACTGCCTCCTGGAACCCCTTCAAATGCCCCAGACAATTTGGCCCTCTCTGCTTTCCTGCGGTCTCAAGCCTCAAAAACACCTTTTTTTTTGCTCTCGGCAGCCTCCGCAGCAAAAAAGACAAAAGTCCAGCATTTGCTGCCACAGCAAATGTGCCAGCGGGGAAAGTGATGCTGGTCCTCACTGCCTCCTGGAACCCCTTCAAATGCCCCAGACAAATTGGCCCTCTCTGCTTTCCTGCGGACTCGAGCCTCAAAAGCACCTTTTTTCACTTTCGGAGGTGGTTGGAAAAAAAAAAGACAAACGTCCAGCTTTTGCTGCCACAGCAAAGGTGCCAGCTGGGAAAAGTGATGCTGGTCCTCACTGCCTCCTGGAACCCCTTCATATGCCCCAGAAAAATTGGCCCTCTCTGCTTTCCTGCGGACTCGAGCCTCAAAAGCACTTTTTTTTCATACTCGGCAGCCTCTGGAGCAAAAAAGACAAACGTCCAGCTTTTGCTGCCCCAGCAAAGGTGTCAGCGGGGAAAAGTGATGCTGGTCCTCACTGCCTCCTGGAACCCCTTCAAATGCCCCAGACAATTTGGCCCTCTCTGCTTTCCTGCGGACTCGAGCCTCAAAAGCATCTTTTTTCACTTTCGGCGCTGTTTGGAGCAAAAACGACAAACGTCCAGCTTTTGCTGCCACAGCAAAGGTGCCAGCGGGGAAAAGTGATGCTGGTCCTCACTGCCTCCTGGAACCCCTTCAAATGCCCCAGACAATTTGGCCCTCTCTGCTTTCCTGCAAAATCTATTTTCAAAAGCACCTTTGTTCACTTTCGGCGCTGTTTGGAGAAGAAAAGGCGAAGTCCAGCTTTTGCTGCCACAGCAAAGGTGCCAGCGGGGAAAAGTGATGCTGGTCCTCACTGCCTCCTGGAACCCCTTCAAATGCCCCAGACAATTTGGCCCTCTCTGCTTTCCTGCGGACTCGAGCCTCAAAAGCACCTTTTTTTTACTCTCGGCAGCCTCTGGAGAAAAACAGACAAACGTCCAGCTTTTGCTGCATCAATAAAGGTGCCAGCGGGGAAAAGTGATGCTGGTCCTCACTGCCTCCTGGAACCCCTTCAAATGCCCCAGACAATTTGGCCCTCTCTGCTTTCCTGCGGTCTCAAGCCTCAAAAACACTTCTTTTTTTACTCTCGGCAGCCTCCGCAGCAAAAAAGACAAAAGTCCAGCATTTGCTGCCACAGCAAATGTGCCAGCAGGGAAAAGTGATGCTGGTCGTCACTGCCTCCTGGAACCCCTTCAAATGCCCCAGACAATTTGGCCCTCTCTGCTTTCCTGCGGTCTCAAGCCTCAAAAACACTTTTTTTTTACTCTCGGCATCCTCCGCAGCAAAAAAGACAAACGTCCAGCTTTTGCTGCCACAGCAAATGTGCCAGCAGGGAAAAGTGATGCTGGTCCTCACTGCCTCCTGGAACCCCTTCAAATGCCCCAGACAATTTGCCCCTCTCTGCTTTCCTGCGGTCTCGAGCCACAAAAAACTCTTTTGTTTTACTGTCGACAGCCTCTGGAGCAAAAAAGACAAACGTCCAGCTTTTGCTGCCACAGCAAAGGTGCCAGCGGGGAAAAGTGATGCTGGTCCTCACTGCCTCCTGGAACCCCTTCAAATGCCCCAGACAAATTGGCCCTCTCTGCTTTCCTGCGGACTCGAGCCTCAAAAGCACCTTTTTACACTTTCGGAGGTGGTTGGAAAAAAAAAAAGACAAACGTCCAGCTTTTGCTGCCACAGGAAAGGTGCCAGCATGGAAAAGTGATGCTGGTCCTAACTGCCTCCTGGAACCCCTTCAAATGCCCCAGAAAAATTGGCCCTCTCTGCTTTCCTGCGGACTCGAGCCTTAAAAGCACTTTTTTTTCATACTCGGCAGCCTCTGGTGCAAAACAGACAAACGTCCAGCTTTTGCTGCCACAGCAAAGGTGCCAGCGGGGAAAAGTGATGCTGGTCCTCACTGCCTCCTGGAACCCCTTCAAATGCCCCAGACAATTTCGCCCTCTCTTCTTTGCTGTGGACTCGCGAGTCAAATGAAACTTTTTTCACTCTCGGCAGCCTCCGAAGCAAAAAAGGGAAACGTCCAGCTTTTGCTGCCACAGAAAAGGTGCCAGCGGGGAAAAGTGATGCTGGTCCTCACTGCCTCCTGGAACCCCTTCAAACGCCCCAGACAATTTGGCCCTCTCTGCTTTCCTGCGCACTCCATCCTCAAAAGCACCTTTTTTTTTACTCTCGGCAGCCTCCGCAACAAAAAAGATAAATGTCCAGCTTTTGCTGCCACAGCAAAGGTGCCAGCAGGGAAAAGTGATGCTGGTCCTCACTGCCTCCTGCAACCCCTTCAAATGCCCCAGACAATTTGGCCCTCTCTGCTTTCCTGCGGATTCGAGCCTCAAAAACACTTTTTTTTTACTGTCGACAGCCTCTGGAGCAAAAAAGACAAACGTCCAGCTTTTGCTGCCACAGCAAAGGTGCCAGCGGGGAAAAGTGATGCTGGTCCTCACTGCCTCCTGGAACCCCTTCAAATGCCCCAGACAAATTGGCCCTCTCTGCTTTCCTGCAGACTCGAGCCTCAAAAGCACCTTTTTTCACTTTCGGAGGTGGTTGGAAAGAAAAAAGACAAACGTCCATTTCTTGCTGCCACAGCAAAGGTGCCAGCGGGGAAAAGTGATGCTGGTCCTCGCTGCCTCCTGGAACCCCTTCAAATGCCCCAGACAATTTGGCCCTCTCTGCTTTCCTGCGGACTCGAGCCTCAAAAGCACCTTTTTTTTACTCTCGGCAGCCTCCGCAGCAAAAAAGACAAAAGTCCAGCTTTTGCTGCCACAGCAAATGTGCCAGCAGGGAAAAGTGATGCTGGTCCTCACTGCCTCCTGGAACCCCTTCAAATGCCCCAGACAATTTGGCCCTCTCTGCTTTCCTGCGGACTTGAGCCTCAAAAGCACCTTTTTTTTACTCTCGGCAACCTCTGGAGCAAAAAAGACAAACGTCCAGCTTTTGCTGCATCAATAAAGGTGCCAGCGGGGAAAAGTGATGCTGGTCCTCACTGCCTCCTGGAACCCCTTCAAATGCCCCAGACAATTTGGCCCTCTCTGCTTTCCTGCGGTCTCGAGCCTCAAAAACACTTTTTTTTTACTCTCGGCAGCCTCCGCAGCAAAAAAGACAAACGTCCAGCTTTTGCTGCCATAGCAAATGTGTCAGCAGGGAAAAGTGATGCTGGTCCTCACTGCCTCCTGGAACCCCTTCAAATGCCCCAGACAATTTGCCCCTCTCTGCTTTCCTGCGGTCTCGAGCCACAAAAAACACTTTTTTTTTACTGTCGACAGCCTCTGGAGCAAAAAAGACAAACGTCCAGCTTTTGCTGCCACAGCAAAGGTGCCAGCGGGGAAAAGTGATGCTGGTCCTCACTGCCTCCTGGAACCCCTTCAAATGCCTTAGACAATTTGGCCCTCTCTGCTTTCCTGCGGACTCAAGCCTCAAAAGGACTTTTTTTTCATACTCGGCAGCCTCTGGAGCAAAAAATACAAACGTCCAGCTTTTGCTGCTTCGGCAAAGGTGCCAGCGGGGAAAAGTGATGCTGGTCCTCAATGCCTCCTGGAACCCCTTCAAATGCCCCAGACAATTTGGCCCTCTCTGCTTTCCTGCGGACTCGAGCGTCAAAAGCACCTTTTTTCATACTCGGCAGCCTCTGTTGCACAAAAGACAAACGTCCAGCTTTTGCTGCCACAGGAAAGGTGCCAGCAGGGAAAAGTGATGCTGGTCCTCAATGCCTCCTGGAACCCCTTCAAATGCCCCAGACAAATTGGCCCTCTCTGCTTTCCTGCGGACTCGAGCCTCAAAAGCACCTTTTTACACATTCGGAGGTGGTTGGAAAAAAAAAAAGACAAACGTCCAGCTTTTGCTGCCACAGCAAAGGTGCCAGCATGGAAAAGTGATGCTGGTCCTAACTGCCTCCTGGAACCCCTTCAAATGCCCCAGAAAAATTGGCCCTCTCTGCTTTCCTGCGGACTCGAGCCTCAAAAGCACTTTTTTTTCATACTCGGCAGCCTCTGGAGCAAAAAAGACAAACGTCCAGCTTTTGCTGCCACAGCAAAGGTGCCAGCGGGGAAAAGTGATGCTGGTCCTCACTGCCTCCTGGAACCCCTTCAAATGCCCCAGACAATTTGGCCCTCTCTGCTTTGCTGTGGACTCGCGAGTCAAATGAAACTTTTTTCACTCTCGGCAGCCTTCGCAGCAAAAAAGGGAAACGTCCAGCTTTTGCTGCCACAGAAAAGGTGCCAGCGGGGAAAAGTGATGCTGGTCCTCACTGCCTCCTGGAACCCCTTCAAACGCCCCAGACAATTTGGCCCTCTCTGCTTTCCTGCGCACTCCATCCTCAAAAGCACCTTTTTTTTTACTCTCGGCAGCCTCCGCAAGAAAATAGACAAATGTCCAACTTTTGCTGCCACAGCAAAGGTGCCAACAGGGAAAAGTGATGCTGGTCCTCACTGCCTCCTGGAACCCCTTCAAATGCCCCAGACAATTTGGCCCTCTCTGCTTTCCTGCGGATTCGAGCCTCAAAAACACTTTTTTTTTACTGTCGACAGCCTCTGGAGCAAAAAAGACAAACGTCCAGCTTTTCCTGCCACAGCAAATGTGCCAGCGGGGAAAAGTGATGCTGGTCCTCACTGCCTCCTGGAACCCCTTCAAATGCCCCAGACAATTTGGCCCTCTCTGCTTTCCTGCGGTCTCGAGCCTCAAAAGCACCTTTTTTCACTTTCGGAGGTGGTTGGAAAGAAAAAAGACAAACGTCCAGCTTTTGCTGCCACAGCAAAGGTGCCAGCAGGGAAAAGTGATGCTGGTCCTCACTGCCTCCTGGAACCCCTTCAAATGCCACAGACAATTTGGCCCTCTCTGCTTTCCTGTGGACTCGAGCCTGAAAAGCACCTTTTTTCACTCTCGACAGCCTCTGGAGCAAAAAAGACAAACGTCCAGCTATTGCTGCCACAGAAAAGGTGCCAGCGGGGAAAAGTGATGCTGGTCCTCACTGCCTCCTGGAACCCCTTCAAATGCCCCAGACAAATTGGCCCTCTCTGCTTTCCTGCGGACTCGAGCCTCAAAAGCATTTTTTTTCACTTTCGGTGGTGGTTGGAAAAAAAAAAGACAAACGTCCACCTTTTGCAGCCATAGCAAAGGTGCCAGCGGGGAAAAGTGATGCTGGTCCTCACTGCCTCCTGGAACCCCTTCAAATGCCCCAGACAATTTGGCCCTCTCTGCTTTCCTGCGGACTCAATCCTCAAAAACACTTTTTTTTTACTCTCGGCAGCCTCTGGAAGAAAAGAGACAAACGTTCATCTTTTGCTGCGACAGCAAAGGTGCCAGCGGGGAAAAGTGATGCTGGTCCTCACTGCCTCCTGGAACCCCTTCAAATGCCCCAGACAATTTGGCCCTCTCTGCTTTGCTGTGGATTCGAGCGTCAAATGAAACTTTTTTCACTCTCGGCAGCCTCCGCAGCAAAAAAGACAAATGTCAAGCTTTTGCTGTCCCAGCAAAGGTGCCAGCGGGGAAAAGTGATGCTGGTCCTCACTGCCTCCTGGAACCCCTTCAAATGCCCCAGACAATTTGGCCCTCTCTGCTTTCCTGCGGACTCGAGCCTCAAAAGCACTTTTATTTTAACTCGCAGACTCTGGAGCAAAAAAGACAAACGTCCAGCTTTTGCTGCCACAGCAAAGGTGCCAGCGGGGAAAAGTGATGCTGGTCCTCACTGCCTCCTGGAACCCCTTCAAACGCCCCAGACAATTTGGCCCTCTCTGCTTTCCTGCGCACTCCATCCTCAAAAGCACCTTTTTTTTTACTCTCGGCAGCCTCCGCAACAAAACAGACAAATGTCCAGCTTTTGCTGCCACAGCAAAGGTGCCAACAGGGAAAAGTGATGCTGGTCCTCACTGCCTCCTGGAACCCCTTCAAATGCCGCAGACAATTTGGCCCTCTCTGCTTTCCTGCGGATTCGATCCTCAAAAAACACTTTTTTTTTTACTGTCGACAGCCTCTGGAGCAAAAAAGATAAACGTCCAGCTTTTGCTGCCACAGCAAAGGTGCCAGCGGGGAAAAGTGATGCTGGTCCTCACTGCCTCCTGGAACCCCTTCAAATGCCCCAGACAATTTGGCCCTCTCTGCTTTCCTGCGGACTCGAGCCTCAAAAGCACCTTTTCTCATACTCGGTAGACTTTGGAGCAAAAAAGACAAACGTCCAGCTTATGCTGCATCAGCAAAGGTGCCAGCGGGGAAAAGTGATGCTGGTCCTCACTGCCTCCTGGAACCCCTTCAAATGCCCCAGAGAATTTTGCCCTCTCTGCTTTCCTGCAAAATCTATCCTCAAAAGCACCTTTTTTCACTTTCGGCGCTGTTTGGAGAAGAAAAAGGCGAAGTCCAGCTTTTGCTGCCACAGCAAAGGTGTCAGCTGGGAAAAGTGATGCTGGTCCTCACTGCCTCCTGGAACCCCTTCAAATGCCCCAGACAATTTGGCCCTCTCTGCTTTGCTGTGGACTCGAGCGTCAAATGAATCTTTTTTCACTCTCGTCAGCCTCCGCAGCAAAAAAGAGAAACCTCCAGCTTTTGCTGCCACAGCACAGGTGCCAGCGGGGAAAAGTGATGCTGGTCCTCACTGCCTCCTGGAACCCCTTCAAATGCCCCAGACAAATTGGCCCTCTCTGCTTTCCTGCGGACTCGAGCCTCAAAAGCACCTTTTTTTTACTCTCGGCAGCCTCTGGAGCAAAAAAGACAAACGTCCAGCTTTTGCTGCCACAGCAAAGGTTCCAGCGGGGAAAAGTGATGCTAGTCCACACTGCCTCCTGGAACCCCTTCAAATGCCCCAGAAAAATTGGCCCTCTCTGCTTTCCTGCGGACTCGAGCCTCAAAAGCACTTTTTTTTCATACTCGGCAGCCTCTGGAGCAAAAAAGACAGACGTCCAGCTTTTGCTGCCCCAGCAAAGGTGCCAGCGGGAAAAGTGATGCTGGTCCTCACTGCCTCCTGGAACCCCTTCAAATGCCCCAGACAATTTGGCCCTCTCTGCTTTCCTGCCAAATCTATCCTCAAAAGCACCTTTTTTCACTTTCGGCGCTGTTTGGAGAAGAAAAGGCAAAGTCCAGCATTTGCTGCCACAGCAAAGGTGCCAGCGGGGAAAAGTGATGCTGGTCCTCACTGCCTCCTGGAACCCCTTCAAATGCCCCAGACAATTTGGCCCTCTCTGCTTTCCTGCGGACTCGAGCCTCAAAAGCACCTTTTTTTTACTCTCGGCAGCCTCTGGAGCAAAAAAGACAAACGTCCAGCTTTTGCTGCATCAATAAAGGTGCCAGCGGGGAAAAGTGATGCTGGTCCTCACTGCCTCCTGGAACCCCTTCAAATGCTTCAGACAAATTGGCCCTCTCTGCTTTCCTGCGGACTCGAGCCTCAAAAGCACCTTTTTTCACTTTCGGAGGTGGTTGGAAAAAAAAAAAGACAAACGTCCAGCTTTTGCTGCCACAGCAAAGGTGCCAGCGGGGAAAAGTGATGCTGGTCCTCACTGCCTCCTGGAACCCCTTCAAATGCCCCAGACAATTTGGCCCTCTCTGCTTTCCTGCGGTCTCAAGCCTCAAAAACACTTTTTTTTTACTCTTGGCAGACTCCGCAGCAAAAAAGACAAACGTCCAGCTTTTGCTGCCACAGCAAAGGTGCCAGCAGGAAAAGAGATGCTGGTCCTCACTGCCTCCTGGAACCCCTTCAAATGCCCCAGACAATTTGGCCCTCTCTGCTTTCCTGCGGACTCGAGCCTCAAAAGCACCTTTTTTTTAACTCTCGGCAGCCTCTGGAGCAAAAAAGACAAACGTCCAGCTTTTGCTGCATCAATAAAGGTGCCAGCGGGGAAAAGTGATGCTGGTCCTCACTGCCTCCTGGAACCCCTTCAAATGCCCCAGACAATTTGGCCCTCTCTGCTTTCCTGCGGTCTCAAGCCTCAAAAACACTTTTTTTTTACTCTCGGCACCCTCCGCAGCAAAAAAGACAAAAGTCCAGCATTTGCTGCCACAGCAAATGTGCCAGCAGGGAAAAGTGATGCTGGTCCTCACTGCCTCCTGGAACCCCTTCAAATGCCCCAGACAATTTGGCCCTCTCTGCTTTCCTGCGGTCTCGAGCCTCAAAAACACTTTTTTTTTACTCTCGGCAGCCTCCGCAGCAAAAAAGACAAACGTCCAGCTTTTGCTGCCATAGCAAATGTGTCAGCAGGGAAAAGTGATGCTGGTCCTCACTGCCTCCTGGAACCCCTTCAAATGCCCCAGACAATTTGCCCCTCTCTGCTTTCCTGCGGTCTCGAGCCACAAAAACACTTTTTTTTTACTGTCGACAGCCTCTGGAGCAAAAAAGACAAACGTCCAGCTTTTGCTGCCAAAGCAAAGGTGCCAGTGGGGAAAAGTGATGCTGGTCCTCACTGCCTCCTGGAACCCCTTCAAATGCCTTAGACAATTTGGCCCTCTCTGCTTTCCTGCGGACTCGAGCCTCAAAAGAACTTTTTTTTCGTACTCGGCAGCCTCTGGAGCAAAAAATACAAACGTCCAGCTTTTGCTGTATCAGTAAAGGTGCCAGCAGTTAAAAGTGATGCTGGTCCTCAATGCCTCCTGGAACCCCATCAAATGCCCCAGACAATTTCTCCCTCTCAGCTTTCCTGTGGATTCGAGCCTCAAAAGCACCTTTTTTCACTATCGACAGCCTCTGGAGCAAAAAAGGCAAACGTCCAGCTTTTGCTGCCATAGCAAAGTTGCAAGCGGGGAAAAGTGATGCTAGTCCTCACTGCCTCCTGGAACCCCTTCAAATACCCCAGACAATTTGGCCCTCTCTGCTGTCCTGCGGACTCGAGCCTCAAAAGCACCTTTTTTCTGTTTCGTCGGTGTTTGCAGCAAAAAAGACAAACGTCCAGCTTTTGCTGCCACAGCAAAGGTGCCAGCGGGGAAAAGTGATGCTGGTCCTCACGGCTTCCTGGAACCCCTTCAAATGCCCCAGACAATTTGGTCCCCTCTGCTTTCCAGCGGACTCGAGCCTCAAAAGCATCTTTTTTCACTTTCGGCGCTGTTTGGAGCAAAAAAGACAAACGTCCATCTTTTGCAGCCATAGCAAAGGTGCCAGCGGGGAAAAGTGATGCTGGTCCTCACTGCCTCCTGGAACCCCTTCAAATGCCCCAGACAATTTGGCCCTCTCTGCTTTCCTGCGGTCTCAAGCCTCAAAAACACTTTTTTTTTACTCTCGGCTGCCTCCGCAGCAAAAAAGACAAAAGTCCAGCATTTGCTGCCACAGCAAATATGCCAGCAGTGAAAAGTGATGCTGGTCCTCACTGCCTCCTGGAACCCCTTCAAATGCCCCAGACAAATTGGCCCTCTCTGCTTTCCTGCGGACTCGAGCCTCAAAAGCACCTTTTTTCACTTTCGGAGGTGGTTGGAAAAAAAAAAGACAAACGTCCAGCTTTTGCTGCCACAGCAAAGGTGCCAGCGGGGAAAAGTGATGCTGGTCCTCACTGCCTCCTGGAACCCCCTCAAATGCCCCAGAAAAATTGGCCCTCTCTGCTTTCCTGCGGACTCGAGCCTCAAAAGCACTTTTTTTTCATACTCGGCAGCCTCTGGAGCAAAAAATACAAACGTCCAGCTTTTGCTGTATCAGTAAAGGTGCCAGCAGTGAAAAGTGATGCTGGTCCTCACTGCCTCCTGGAACCCCTTCAAATGCCCCAGAGAATTTGGCCCTCTCTGCTTTCCTGCAAAATCTATCCTCAAAAGCACCTTTTTTCACTTTCAGCGCTGTTTGGAGAAGAAAAGGCGAAGTCCAGCTTTTGCTGCCACAGCAAAGGTGTCAGCTGGGAAAAGTGATGCTGGTCCTCACTGCCTCCTGGAACCCCTTCAAATGCCCCAGACAATTTGGCCCTCTCTGCTTTGCTGTGGACTCGAGCGTCAAATGAATCTTTTTTCACTCTCGTCAGCCTCCGCAGCAAAAAAGAGAAACCTCCAGCTTTTGCTGCCACAGCACAGGTGCCAGCGGGGAAAAGTGATGCTGGTCCTCACTGCCTCCTGGAACCCCTTCAAATGCCCCAGACAAATTGGCCCTCTCTGCTTTCCTGCGGACTCGAGCCTCAAAAGCACCTTTTTTTTACTCTCGGCAGCCTCTGGAGCAAAAAAGACAAACGTCCAGCTTTTGCTGCCACAGCAAAGGTTCCAGCGGGGAAAAGTGATGCTAGTCCTCACTGCCTCCTGGAACCCCTTCAAATGCCCCAGAAAAATTGGCCCTCTCTGCTTTCCTGCGGACTCGAGCCTCAAAAGCACTTTTTTTTTTACTCGGCAGCCTCTGGAGCAAAAAAGACAAACGTCCAGCTTTTGCTGCCCCAGCAAAGGTGCCAGCGGGGAAAAGTGATGCTGGTCCTCACTGCCTCCTGGAACCCCTTCAAATGCCCCAGACAATTTGGCCCTCTCTGCTTTGCTGTGGACTCGAGCGTCAAATGAAACTTTTTTCACTCTCGGCAGCCTCCGCAGCAAAAAAGGGAAACGTCCAGCTTTTGCTGCCACAGCAAAGGTGCCAGCGGGGAAAAGTGATGCTGGTCCTCACTGCCTCCTGGAACCCCTTCAAATGCCCCAGACAATTTGGCCCTCTCTGCTTTCCTGCGGACTCGAGCCTCAAAAGCACCTTTTTTTTACTCTCGGCAGCCTCTGGAGAAGAAAAGACAAACGTCCAGCTATTGCTGCCACAGCAAAGGTGCCAGCGGGGAAAAGTGATGCTGGTCCTCACTGCCTCCTGGAACCCCTTCAAATGCCCCAGACAATTTGGCCCTCTCTGCTTTCCTGCGGTCTCAAGCCTCAAAAACACTTTTTTTTTTACTCTCGGCAGCCTCCGCAGCAAAAAAGACAAACGTCCAGCTTTTGCTGCCACAGCAAATGTGCCAGCAGGGAAAAGTGATGCTGGTCCTCACTGCCTCCTGGAACCCCTTCAAATGCCCCAGACAATTTGCCCCTCTCTGCTTTCCTGCGGACTCGAGCCACAAATACACTTTTATTTTACTGTCGACAGCCTCTGGAGCAAAAAAGACAAACGTCCAGCTTTTGCTGCCACAGCAAAGGTGCCAGCGGGGAAAGGTGATGCTGGTCCTCACTGCCTCCTGGAACCCCTTCAAATGCCCCAGACAATTTGGCCCTCTCTGCTTTCCTGCGGACTCGAGCCTCAAAAGCACTTTTTTTTCATACTCGGCAGCCTCTGGAGCAAAAAATACAAACGTCCAGCTTTTGCTGCCACAGCAAAGGTGCCAGCTGGGAAAAGTGATGCTGGTCCTCACTGCCTCCTTGAACCCATTCAAATGCCCCAGACAATTTGGCCCTCTCTGCTTTCCTGCGGACTCGAGCCTCAAAAGCACCTTTTTTTTACTCTCGGCAGCCTCTGGAGAAGAAAAGACAAACGTCCAGTTTTTGCTGCCACAGCAAAGGTGCCAGCGGGGAAAAGTGATGCTGGTCCTCACTGCCTCCTGGAACCCCTTCAAATGCCCCAGACAATTTGGCCCTCTCTGCTTTCCTGCGGTCTCAAGCCTCAAAAACACTTTTTTTTTACTCTGGGCAGCCTCCGCAGCAAAAAAGACAAAAGTCCAGCATTTGCTGCCACAGCAAATGTGCCAGCAGGGAAAAGTGATGCTGGTCCTCACTGCCTCCTGGAACCCCTTCAAATGCCCCAGACAATTTGGCCCTCTCTGCTTTCCTGCGGACTCGAGCCTCAAAAGCAACTTTTTTCACTTTCGGAGGTGGTAGGAAAAAAAAAAGACAAACGTCCAGCTTTTGCTGCCACAGCAAAGGTGCCAGCGGGAAAAAGTGATGCTGGTCCTCAATGCCTCCTGGAACCCCTTCAAATGCCCCAGAAAAATTGGCCCTCTCTGCTTTCCTTCGGACTCGAGCCTCAAAAACACTTTTTTTTTCATACTCGGCAGCCTCTGGAGCAAAAAAGACAAACGTCCAGCTTTTGCTGCCACAGCAAAGGTGCCAGCAGGGAAAAGTGATGCTGGTCCTCACTGCCTCCTGGAACCCCTTCAAATGCCACAGACAATTTGGCCCTCTCTGCTTTCCTGCGGACTCGAGCCTCAAAAGCACCTTTTTTCATACTCGACAGACTGTGGAGCAAAACAGACAAACGTCCAGCTTATGCTGCATCAGCAAAGGTGCCAGCGGGGAAAAGTGATGCTGGTCCTCACTGCCTCCTGGAACCCCTTCAAATGCCCCAGACAATTAGGCCCTCTCTGCTTTCCTGTGGACTCGAGCCTGAAAAGCACCTTTTTTCACTCTCGATAGCCTCCGCAGGAAAAAAGGGAAACGTCCAACTATTGCTGCCACAGCAAAGGTGCCAGCAGGGAAAAGTGATGCTGGTCCTCACTGCCTCCTGGAACCCCTTCAAATGCCCCAGACAATTTGGCCCTCTCTGCTTTGCTGTGGACTCGAGCGTCAAATGAAACTTTTTTCGCTCTCGGCAGCCTCTGCAGCAAAAAAGACAAACGTCCAGCTTTTGCTGCCCCAGCAAAGGTGCCAGCGGGAAAGTGATGCTGGTCCTCACTGCCTCCTGGAACCCCTTCAAATGCCCCTGAGAATTTGGCCCTCTCTGCTTTCCTGCAAAATCTATCCTCAAAAGCACCTTTTTTCACTTTCGGCGCTGTTTGGAGAAGAAAAGGCAAAGTCCAGCTTTTGCTGCCACAGCAAAGGTGCCAGCGGGGAAAAGTGATGCTGGTCCTCACTGCCTCCTGGAAACCCTTCAAATGCCCCAGCCAATTTGGCCCTCTCTGCTTTCCTGCGGTCTCAAGCCTCAAAAACACTTTTTTTTCATACTCGTCAGCCTCTGGAGCAAAAAATACAAACGTCCAGCTTTTGCTGCCCCAGCAAAGGTGCCAGCGGGGAAAAGTGATGCTGGTCCTCACTGCCTGCTGGAACCCCTTCAAATGCCCCAGACAATTTGGCCCTCTCTGCTTTCCTGCGGACTCGAGCCTCAAAAGCACTTTTTTTTCATACTCGGCAGCCTCTGGAGCAAAAAATACAAACGTCCAGCTTTTGCTGCATCATTAAAGGTTCCAGCAGTTTAAAAGTGATGCTGGTCCTCAATGCCTCCTGGAACCCCATCAAATGCCTCAGACAATTTCGCCCTCTCAGCTTTCCTGTGGATTTGAGGCTCAAAAACACCTTTTTTCACTCTCGACAGACTCCGGAGCAAAAAAGGCAAACGTCCAGCTTTTGCTGTATCAGTAAAAGTGCCAGCGGGGAAAAGTGATGCTGGTCCTCAATGCCTCCTGGAACCCCATCAAATGCCCCAGACAATTTCGCCCTCTCAGCTTTCCTGCGGACTCGAGCCTCAAAAGCATCTTTTTTCACTTTCGGCGCTGTTTGGAGCAAAAACGACAAACGTCCAGCTTTTGCTGCCACAGAAAAGGTGCCAGCGGGGAAAAGTGATGCTGGCCCTCACTGCCTCCTGGAACCCCTTCAAATGCCCCAGACAATTTGGCCCTCTCTGCTTTCCTGCGGACTCGAGCCTCAAAAGCACCTTTTTTCACACTCAGCAGCCTCTGGAGTAAAAAAGACAAACGTCCAGCTTTTGCTGCCACAGCAAAGGTGCCAACGGGGAAAAGTGATGCTGGTCCTCACTCCCTCCTGGAACCCCTTCAAATGCCCCAGACAATTTGGCCCTCTCTGCTTTGTAGTGGACTCGAGCGTCAAATGAAACTTTTTTCACTCTCGGCAGCCTCCGCAGCAAAAAAGACAAACGTCCAGCTTTTGCTGCCACAGCAAAGGTGCCAGCGGGGAAAAGTGATGCTGGTCCTCACTGCCTCCTGGAACCCCTTCAAATGCCCCAGAGAATTTGGCCCTCTCTGCTTTCCTGCAAAATCTATCCTCAAAAGCACCTTTTTTCACTTTCGGCGCTGTTTGGAGAAGAAAAGGCGAAGTCCAGCTTTTGCTGCCACAGCAAAGGTGCCAGCGGGGAAAAGTGATGCTGGTCCTCACTGCCTCCTGGAACCCCTTCAAATGCCCCATAGAAATTGGCCCTCTCTGCTTTCCTGCGGACTCGAGCCTCAAAAGCATTTTTTTTCGCTTTCGGAGGTGGTTGGAAAAAAAAAGACAAACGTCCATCTTTTGCAGCCATAGCAAAGGTGCCAGCGGGGAAAAGTGATGCTGGTCCTCACTGCCTCCTGGAACCCCTTCAAATGCCCCAGACAATTTGGCCCTCTCTGCTTTCCTGCGGACTCGAGCCTCAAAAGCACCTTTTTTCTCTCTCGGCATCCTCCGCAGCAAAAAAGACAAACGTCCAGCTTTTGCTGCTTCAGCAAAGGTGCCAGCGGGGAAAAGTGATGCTGGTCCTCACTGCCTCGTGGAACCCCTTCAAATGCCCCAGACAATTTGGCCCTCTCTGCTTTCCTGCGGACTCGAGCCTCAAAAGCACCTTTTTACACTTTCGGATGTTGTTGGAAAAAAAAAAAGACAAACGTCCAGCTTTTGCTGCCACAGGAAAGGTGCCAGTATGGAAAAGTGATGCTGGTCCTAACTGCCTCCTGGAACCCTTCAAATGCCCCAGAAAAATTGGCCCTCTCTGCTTTCCTGCGGACTCGAGCCTCAAAAGCACTTTTTTTTTACTCGGCAGTCTCTGGAGCAAAAAAGACAAACGTCCAGCTTTTGCTGCCACAGCAAAGGTGCCAGCGGGGAAAAGTGATGCTGGTCCTCACTGCCTCCTGGAACCCCTTCAAATGCCCCAGACAATTTCGCCCTCTCTTCTTTGCTGTGGACTCGAGAGTCAAATGAAACTTTTTTTACTCTCGGCAGCCTCCGCTGCAAAAATGGGAAACGTCCAGCTTTTGCTGCCACAGAAAAGGTGCCAGCGGGGAAAAGTGATGCTGGTCCTCACTGCCTCCTGGAACCCCTTCAAATGCCCCATAGAAATTGGCCCTCTCTGCTTTCCTGCGGACTCGAGCCTCAAAAGCATTTTTTTTCGCTTTCGGAGGTGGTTGGAAAAAAAAAAGACAAACGTCCATCTTTTGCAGCCATAGCAAAGGTGCCAGCGGGGAAAAGTGATGCTGGTCCTCACTGCCTCCTGGAACCCCTTCAAATGCCCCAGACAATTTGGCCCTCTCTGCTTTCCTGCGGACTCAATCCTGAAAAACACTTTTTTTTTACTCTCGGCAGCCTCTGGAAGAAAAGAGACAAACGTTCATCTTTTGCTGCGACAGCAAAGGTGACAGCGGGGAAAAGTGATGCTGGTCCTCACTGCCTCCTGGAACCCCTTCAAATGCCCCAGACAATTTGGCCCTCTCTGCTTTCCTGCGGACTCGAGCCTCAAAAGCACCTTTTTTCTCTCTCGGCATCCTCCGCAGCAAAAAAGACAAACGTCCAGCTTTTGCTGCTTCAGCAAAGGTGCCAGCGGGGAAAAGTGATGCTGGTCCTCACTGCCTCGTGGAACCCCTTCAAATGCCCCAGACAATTTGGCCCTCTCTGCTTTCCTGCGGACTCGAGCCTCAAAAGCACCTTTTTACACTTTCGGATGTTGTTGGAAAAAAAAAAAGACAAACGTCCAGCTTTTGCTGCCACAGGAAAGGTGCCAGCATGGAAAAGTGATGCTGGTCCTAACTGCCTCCTGGAACCCCTTCAAATGCCCCAGAAAAATTGGCCCTCTCTGCTTTCCTGCGGACTCGAGCCTCAAAAGCACTTTTTTTTTACTCGGCAGACTCTGGAGCAAAAAAGACAAACGTCCAGCTTTTGCTGCCACAGCAAAGGTGCCAGCGGGGAAAAGTGATGCTGGTCCTCACTGCCTCCTGGAACCCCTTCAAATGCCCCAGACAATTTCGCCCTCTCTTCTTTGCTGTGGACTCGAGAGTCAAATGAAACTTTTTTCACTCTCGGCAGCCTCCGCTGCAAAAAAGGGAAACGTCCAGCTTTTGCTGCCACAGAAAAGGTGCCAGCGGGGAAAAGTGATGCTGGTCCTCACTGCCTCCTGGAACCCCTTCAAACGCCCCAGACAATTTGGCCCTCTCTGCTTTCCTGCGCACTCCATCCTCAAAAGCACCTTTTTTTTTACTCTCGGCAGCCTCAGCAACAAAAAAGACAAATGTCCAGCTTTTGCTGCCACAGCAAAGGTGCCAACAGGGAAAAGTGATGCTGGTCCTCACTGCCTCCTGGAACCCCTTCAAATGCCCCAGACAATTTGGCCCTCTCTGCTTTCCTGCGGATTCGAGCCTCAAAAACACTTTTTTTTTACTGTCGACAGCCTCTGGAGCAAAAAAGACAAACGTCCAGCTTTTGCTGCCACAGCAAAGGTGCCAGCGGGGAAAAGTGATGCTGGTCCTCACTGCCTCCTGGAACCCCTTCAAATGCCACAGACAATTTGGCCCTCTCTGCTTTCCTGCGGACTCGAGCCTCAAAAGCACCTTTTTTCATACTCTGCAGACTGTGGAGCAAAAAAGACAAACGTCCAGCTTATGCTGCATCAGCAAAGGTGCCAGCGGGGAAAAGTGATGCTGGTCCTCACTGCCTCCTGGAACCCCTTCAAATGCCCCAGACAATTTGGCCCTCTCTGCTTTCCTGTGGACTCGAGCCTGAAAAGCACCTTTTTTCACTCTCGACATCCTCCGCAGGAAAAAAGACAAACGTCCAGCTTTTGCTTCCCCAGGAAATGTGCCAGCGGGGAAAAGTGATGCTGGTCCTCACTGCCTCCTGGAACCCCTTCAAATGCCCCAGAGAATTTTGCCCTCTCTGCTTTCCTTCAAAATCTATCCTCAAAAGCACCTTTTTTCTCTTTCGGCGCTGTTTGGAGAAGAAAAGGCAAAGTCCAGCTTTTGCTGCCACAGCAAAGGTGCCAGCGGGGAAAAGTGATGCTGGTACTCACTGCCTCCTGGAAACCCTTCAAATGCCCCAGACAATTTGGCCCTCTCTGCTTTCCTGCGGACTCGAGCCTCAAAAGCACCTTTTTTTTACTCTCGGCAGCCTCTGGAGCAAAAAAGACAAACGTCCAGCTATTGCTGCCACAGAAAAGGTGCCAGCGGGGAAAAGTGATGCTGGTCCTCACTGCCTCCTGGAACCCCTTCAAATGCCCCATAGAAATTGGCCCTCTCTGCTTTCCTGCGGACTCGAGCCTCAAAAGCATTTTTTTTCGCTTTCGGAGGTGGTTGGAAAAAAAAAAGACAAACGTCCATCTTTTGCAGCCATAGCAAAGGTGCCAGCGGGGAAAAGTGATGCTGGTCCTCACTGCCTCATGGAACCCCTTCAAATGCCCCAGACAATTTGGCCCTCTCTGCTTTCCTGCGGACTCAATCCTCAAAAACACTTTTTTTTTACTCTCGGCAGCCTCTGGAAGAAAAGAGACAAACGTTCATCTTTTGCTGCGACAGCAAAGGTGCCAGCGGGGAAAAGTGATGCTGGTCCTCACTGCCTCCTGGAACCCCTTCAAATGCCCCAGACAATTTGGCCCTCTCTGCTTTCCTGCGGACTCGAGCCTCAAAAGCACCTTTTTTCTCTCTCGGCATCCTCCGCAGCAAAAAAGACAAACGTCCAGCTTTTTCTGCTTCAGCAAAGGTGCCAGCGGGGAAAAGTGATGCTGGTCCTCACTGCCTCCTGGAACCCCTTCAAATGCCCCAGACAATTTCGCCCTCTCTTCTTTGCTGTGGACTCGAGAGTCAAATGAAACTTTTTTCACTCTCGGCAGCCTCCGCTGCAAAAAAGGGAAACGTCCAGCTTTTGCTGCCACAGAAAAGGTGCCAGCGGGGAAAAGTGATGCTGGTCCTCACTGCTTCCTGGAACCCCTTCAAATGCCCCAGACAATTTGGCCCTCTCTGCTTTCCTGCGCACTCCATCCTCAAAAGCACCTTTTTTTTTACTCTCGGCAGCCTCCGCAAGAAAAAAGACAAATGTCCAGCTTTTGCTGCCACAGCAAAGGTGCCAGCAGGGAAAAGTGATGCTGGTCCTCACTGCCTCCTGGAACCCCTTCAAATGCCCCAGACAATTTGGCCCTCTCTGCTTTCCTGCGGATTCGAGCCTCAAAAACACTTTTTTTTTACTGTCGACAGCCTCTGGAGCAAAAAAGACAAACGTCCAGCTTTTGCTGCCACAGCAAAGGTGCCAGCGGGGAAAAGTGATGCTGGTCCTCACTGCCTCCTGGAACCCCTTCAAATGCCCCAGACAATTTGGCCCTCTCTGCTTTCCTGCGGATTCGAGCCTCAAAAGCACCTTTTTTCATACTCGGCAGACTGTGGAGCAAAAAAGACAAACGTCCAGCTTATGCTGCATCAGCAAAGGTGCCAGCGGGGAAAAGTGATGCTGGTCCTCACTGCCTCCTGGAACCCCTTCAAAAGCCCCAGACAATTTGGCCCTCTCTGCTTTGCTGTGGACTCGAGTGTCAAATGAAACTTTTTTCGCTCTCGGCAGCCTCTGCAGCAAAAAAGACAAACGTCCAGCTTTTGCTGCCCCAGCAAAGGTGCCAGCGGGGAAAAGTGATGCTGGTCCTCACTGCCTCCTGGAACCCCTTCAAATGCCCCAGAGAATTTTGCCCTCTCTGCTTTCCTGCAAAATCTATCCTCAAAAGCAATTTTTCACTTTCGGCGCTGTTTGGAGAAGAAAAGGCAAAGTCCAGCTTTTGCTGCCACAGCAAAGGTGCCAGCGGGGAAAAGTGATGCTGGTCCTCACTGCCTCCTGGAAACCCTTCAAATGCCCCAGCCAATTTGGCCCTCTCTGCTTTCCTGCGGACTCGAGCCTCAAAAGCACCTTTTTTTTACTCTCGGCAGCCTCTGGAGCAAAAAAGACAAACGTCCAGCTTTTGCTGCATCAATAAAGGTGCCAGCAGGGAAAAGTGATGCTGGTCCTCACTGCCTCCTGGAACCCCTTCAAATGCCCCAGACAATTTGGCCCTCTCTGCTTTCCTGCGGTCTCAAGCCTCAAAAACACCTTTTTTTTTGCTCTCGGCAGCCTCTGGAGCAAAAAAGACAAAAGTCCAGCATTTGCTGCCACAGCAAATGTGCCAGCGGGGAAAGTGATGCTGGTCCTCACTGCCTCCTGGAACCCCTTCAAATGCCCCAGACAAATTGGCCCTCTCTGCTTTCCTGCGGACTCGAGCCTCAAAAGCACCTTTTTTCACTTTCGGAGGTGGTTGGAAAAAAAAAAGACAAACGTCCAGCTTTTGCTGCCACAGCAAAGGTGCCAGCTGGGAAAAGTGATGCTGGTCCTCACTGCCTCCTGGAACCCCTTCATATGCCCCAGAAAAATTGGCCCTCTCTGCTTTCCTGCGGACTCGAGCCTCAAAAGCACTTTTTTTTCATACTCGGCAGCCTCTGGAGCAAAAAAGACAAACGTCCAGCTTTTGCTGCCCCAGCAAAGGTGTCAGCGGGGAAAAGTGATGCTGGTCCTCACTGCCTCCTGGAACCCCTTCAAATGCCCCAGACAATTTGGCCCTCTCTGCTTTCCTGCGGACTCGAGCCTCAAAAGCATCTTTTTTCACTTTCGGCGCTGTTTGGAGCAAAAACGACAAACGTCCAGCTTTTGCTGCCACAGCAAAGGTGCTAGCGGGGAAAAGTGATGCTGGTCCTCACTGCCTCCTGGAACCCCTTCAAATGCCCCAGACAATTTGGCCCTCTCTGCTTTCCTGCAAAATCTATTTTCAAAAGCACCTTTGTTCACTTTCGGCGCTGTTTGGAGAAGAAAAGGCGAAGTCCAGCTTTTGCTGCCACAGCAAAGGTGCCAGCGGGGAAAAGTGATGCTGGTCCTCACTGCCTCCTGGAACCCCTTCAAATGCCCCAGACAATTTGGCCCTCTCTGCTTTCCTGCGGACTCGAGCCTCAAAAGCACCTTTTTTTTACTCTCGGCAGCCTCTGGAGAAAAACAGACAAACGTCCAGCTTTTGCTGCATCAATAAAGGTGCCAGCGGGGAAAAGTGATGCTGGTCCTCACTGCCTCCTGGAACCCCTTCAAATGCCCCAGACAATTTGGCCCTCTCTGCTTTCCTGCGGTCTCAAGCCTCAAAAACACTTCTTTTTTTACTCTCGGCAGCCTCCGCAGCAAAAAAGACAAAAGTCCAGCATTTGCTGCCACAGCAAATGTGCCAGCAGGGAAAAGTGATGCTGGTCCTCACTGCCTCCTGGAACCCCTTCAAATGCCCCAGACAATTTGGCCCTCTCTGCTTTCCTGCGGTCTCAAGCCTCAAAAACACTTTTTTTTTACTCTCGGCATCCTCCGCAGCAAAAAAGACAAACGTCCAGCTTTTGCTGCCACAGCAAATGTGCCAGCAGGGAAAAGTGATGCTGGTCCTCACTGCCTCCTGGAACCCCTTCAAATGCCCCAGACAATTTGCCCCTCTCTGCTTTCCTGCGGTCTCGAGCCACAAAAAACTCTTTTGTTTTACTGTCGACAGCCTCTGGAGCAAAAAAGACAAACGTCCAGCTTTTGCTGCCACAGCAAAGGTGCCAGCGGGGAAAAGTGATGCTGGTCCTCACTGCCTCCTGGAACCCCTTCAAATGCCCCAGACAATTTGGCCCTCTCTGCTTTCCTGCGGACTCGAGCGTCAAAAGCACCTTTTTTCATACTCGGCAGCCTCTGTTGCACAAAAGACAAAGGTCCAGCTTTTGCTGCCACAGGAAAGGTGCCAGCAGGGAAAAGTGATGCTGGTCCTCACTGCCTCCTGGAACCCCTTCAAATGCCCCAGACAAATTGGCCCTCTCTGCTTTCCTGCGGACTCGAGCCTCAAAAGCACCTTTTTACACATTCGGAGGTGGTTGGAAAAAAAAAAAGACAAACGTCCAGCTTTTGCTGCCACAGCAAAGGTGCCAGCTTGGAAAAGTGATGCTGGTCCTAACTGCCTCCTGGAACCCCTTCAAATGCCCCAGAAAAATTGGCCCTCTCTGCTTTCCTGCGGACTCGAGCCTCAAAAGCACTTTTTTTTCATACTCGGCAGCCTCTGGAGCAAAAAAGACAAACGTCCAGCTTTTGCTGCCACAGCAAAGGTGCCAGCGGGGAAAAGTGATGCTGGTCCTCACTGCCTCCTGGAACCCCTTCAAATGCCCCAGACAATTTGGCCCTCTCTGCTTTGCTGTGGACTCGCGAGTCAAATGAAACTTTTTTCACTCTCGGCAGCCTCCGCAGCAAAAAAGGGAAACGTCCAGCTTTTGCTGCCACAGAAAAGGTGCCAGCGGGGAAAAGTGATGCTGGTCCTCACTGCCTCCTGGAACCCCTTCAAACACCCCAGACAATTTGGCCCTCTCTGCTTTCCTGCGCACTCCATCCTCAAAAGCACCTTTTTTTTTACTCTCGGCAGCCTCCGCAAGAAAATAGACAAATGTCCAACTTTTGCTGCCACAGCAAAGGTGCCAACAGGGAAAAGTGATGCTGGTCCTCACTGCCTCCTGGAACCCCTTCAAATGCCCCAGACAATTTGGCCCTCTCTGCTTTCCTGCGGATTCGAGCCTCAAAAACACTTTTTTTTTACTGTCGACAGCCTCTGGAGCAAAAAAGACAAACGTCCAGCTTTTCCTGCCACAGCAAATGTGCCAGCGGGGAAAAGTGATGCTGGTCCTCACTGCCTCCTGGAACCCCTTCAAATGCCCCAGACAATTTGGCCCTCTCTGCTTTCCTGCGGTCTCGAGCCTCAAAAGCACCTTTTTTCACTTTCGGAGGTGGTTGGAAAGAAAAAAGAAAAACGTCCAGCTTTTGCTGCCACAGCAAAGGTGCCAGCAGGGAAAAGTGATGCTGGTCCTCACTGCCTCCTGGAACCCCTTCAAATGCCACAGACAATTTGGCCCTCTCTGCTTTCCTGTGGACTCGAGCCTGAAAAGCACCTTTTTTCACTCTCGACAGCCTCTGGAGCAAAAAAGACAAACGTCCAGCTATTGCTGCCACAGAAAAGGTGCCAGCGGGGAAAAGTGATGCTGGTCCTCACTGCCTCCTGGAACCCCTTCAAATGCCCCAGACAAATTGGCCCTCTCTGCTTTCCTGCGGACTCGAGCCTCAAAAGCATTTTTTTTCACTTTCGGTGGTGGTTGGAAAAAAAAAAGACAAACGTCCACCTTTTGCAGCCATAGCAAAGGTGCCAGCGGGGAAAAGTGATGCTGGTCCTCACTGCCTCCTGGAACCCCTTCAAATGCCCCAGACAATTTGGCCCTCTCTGCTTTCCTGCGGACTCAATCCTCAAAAACACTTTTTTTTTACTCTCGGCAGCCTCTGGAAGAAAAGAGACAAACGTTCATCTTTTGCTGCGACAGCAAAGGTGCCAGCGGGGAAAAGTGATGCTGGTCCTCACTGCCTCCTGGAACCCCTTCAAATGCCCCAGACAATTTGGCCCTCTCTGCTTTGCTGTGGATTCGAGCGTCAAATGAAACTTTTTTCACTCTCGGCAGCCTCCGCAGCAAAAAAGACAAATGTCAAGCTTTTGCTGTCCCAGCAAAGGTGCCAGCGGGGAAAAGTGATGCTGGTCCTCACTGCCTCCTGGAACCCCTTCAAATGCCCCAGACAATTTGGCCCTCTCTGCTTTCCTGCGGACTCGAGCCTCAAAAGCACTTTTTTTTTAACTCAGCAGACTCTGGAGCAAAAAAGACAAACGTCCAGCTTTTGCTGCCACAGCAAAGGTGCCAGCGGGGAAAAGTGATGCTGGTCCTCACTGCCTCCTGGAACCCCTTCAAACGCCCCAGACAATTTGGCCCTCTCTGCTTTCCTGCGCACTCCATCCTCAAAAGCACCTTTTTTTTTACTCTCGGCAGCCTCCGCAACAAAACAGACAAATGTCCAGCTTTTGCTGCCACAGCAAAGGTGCCAACAGGGAAAAGTGATGCTGGTCCTCACTGCCTCCTGGAACCCCTTCAAATGCCGCAGACAATTTGGCCCTCTCTGCTTTCCTGCGGATTCGATCCTCAAAAACACTTTTTTTTTACTGTCGACAGCCTCTGGAGCAAAAAAGATAAACGTCCAGCTTTTGCTGCCACAGCAAAGGTGCCAGCGGGGAAAAGTGATGCTGGTCCTCACTGCCTCCTGGAACCCCTTCAAATGCCCCAGACAATTTGGCCCTCTCTGCTTTCCTGCGGACTCGAGCCTCAAAAGCACCTTTTCTCATACTCGGTAGACTTTGGAGCAAAAAAGACAAACGTCCAGCTTATGCTGCATCAGCAAAGGTGCCAGCGGGGAAAAGTGATGCTGGTCCTCACTGCCTCCTGGAACCCCTTCAAATGCCCCAGACAATTTGGCCCTCTCTGCTTTCCTGCGGACTCAAGCCTCAAAAGCACCTTTTCTCATACTCGGTAGACTTTGGAGCAAAAAAGACAAACGTCCAGCTTATGCTGCATCAGCAAAGGTGCCAGCGGGGAAAAGTGATGCTGGTCCTCACTGCCTCCTGGAACCCCTTCAAATGCCCCAGAGAATTTTGCCCTCTCTGCTTTCCTGCAAAATCTATCCTCAAAAGCACCTTTTTTCACTTTCGGCGCTGTTTGGAGAAGAAAAGGCGAAGTCCAGCTTTTGCTGCCACAGCAAAGGTGTCAGCTGGGAAAAGTGATGCTGGTCCTCACTGCCTCCTGGAACCCCTTCAAATGCCCCAGACAATTTGGCCCTCTCTGCTTTGCTGTGGACTCGAGCGTCAAATGAATCTTTTTTCACTCTCGTCAGCCTCCGCAGCAAAAAAGAGAAACCTCCAGCTTTTGCTGCCACAGCACAGGTGCCAGCGGGAAAAGTGATGCTGGTCCTCACTGCCTCCTGGAACCCCTTCAAATGCCCCAGACAATTTGGCCCTCTCTGCTTTCCTGCGGACTCGAGCCTCAAAAGCACCTTTTTTTTACTCTCGGCAGCCTCTGGAGCAAAAAAGACAAACGTCCAGCTTTTGCTGCCACAGCAAAGGTTCCAGCGGGGAAAAGTGATGCTAGTCCTCACTGCCTCCTGGAACCCCTTCAAATGCCCCAGAAAAATTGGCCCTCTCTGCTTTCCTGCGGACTCGAGCCTCAAAAGCACTTTTTTTTCATACTCGGCAGCCTCTGGAGCAAAAAAGACAGACGTCCAGCTTTTGCTGCCCCAGCAAAGGTGCCAGCGGGGAAAAGTGATGCTGGTCCTCACTGCCTCCTGGAACCCCTTCAAATGCCCCAGACAATTTGGCCCTCTCTGCTTTCCTGCCAAATCTATCCTCAAAAGCACCTTTTTTCACTTTCGGCGCTGTTTGGAGAAGAAAAGGCAAAGTCCAGCATTTGCTGCCACAGCAAAGGTGCCAGCGGGGAAAAGTGATGCTGGTCCTCACTGCCTCCTGGAACCCCTTCAAATGCCCCAGACAATTTGGCCCTCTCTGCTTTCCTGCGGACTCGAGCCTCAAAAGCACCTTTTTTTTACTCTCGGCAGCCTCTGGAGCAAAAAAGACAAACGTCCAGCTTTTGCTGCATCAATAAAGGTGCCAGCGGGGAAAAGTGATGCTGGTCCTCACTGCCTCCTGGAACCCCTTCAAATGCTTCAGACAAATTGGCCCTCTCTGCTTTCCTGCGGACTCGAGCCTCAAAAGCACCTTTTTTCACTTTCGGAGGTGGTTGGAAAAAAAAAAAGACAAACGTCCAGCTTTTGCTGCCACAGCAAAGGTGCCAGCGGGGAAAAGTGATGCTGGTCCTCACTGCCTCCTGGAACCCCTTCAAATGCCCCAGACAATTTGGCCCTCTCTGCTTTCCTGCGGTCTCAAGCCTCAAAAACACTTTTTTTTTACTCTTGGCAGACTCCGCAGCAAAAAAGACAAACGTCCAGCTTTTGCTGCCACAGCAAAGGTGCCAGCAGGAAAAGAGATGCTGGTCCTCACTGCCTCCTGGAACCCCTTCAAATGCCCCAGACAATTTGGCCCTCTCTGCTTTCCTGCGGACTCGAGCCTCAAAAGCACCTTTTTTTTAACTCTCGGCAGCCTCTGGAGCAAAAAAGACAAACGTCCAGCTTTTGCTGCATCAATAAAGGTGCCAGCGGGGAAAAGTGATGCTGGTCCTCACTGCCTCCTGGAACCCCTTCAAATGCCCCAGACAATTTGGCCCTCTCTGCTTTCCTGCGGTCTCAAGCCTCAAAAACACTTTTTTTTTACTCTCGGCACCCTCCGCAGCAAAAAAGACAAAAGTCCAGCATTTGCTGCCACAGCAAATGTGCCAGCAGGGAAAAGTGATGCTGGTCCTCACTGCCTCCTGGAACCCCTTCAAATGCCCCAGACAATTTGGCCCTCTCTGCTTTCCTGCGGTCTCGAGCCTCAAAAACACTTTTTTTTTACTCTCGGCAGCCTCCGCAGCAAAAAAGACAAACGTCCAGCTTTTGCTGCCATAGCAAATGTGTCAGCAGGGAAAAGTGATGCTGGTCCTCACTGCCTCCTGGAACCCCTTCAAATGCCCCAGACAATTTGCCCCTCTCTGCTTTCCTGCGGTCTCGAGCCACAAAAACACTTTTTTTTTACTGTCGACAGCCTCTGGAGCAAAAAAGACAAACGTCCAGCTTTTGCTGCCAAAGCAAAGGTGCCAGTGGGGAAAAGTTATGCTGGTCCTCACTGCCTCCTGGAACCCCTTCAAATGCCCCAGACAATTTGGCCCTCTCTGCTTTCCTGCGGACTCGAGCCTCAAAAGAACTTTTTTTTCGTACTCGGCAGCCTCTGGAGCAAAAAATACAAACGTCCAGCTTTTGCTGTATCAGTAAAGGTGCCAGCAGTTAAAAGTGATGCTGGTCCTCAATGCCTCCTGGAACCCCATCAAATGCCCCAGACAATTTCTCCCTCTCAGCTTTCCTGTGGATTCGAGCCTCAAAAGCACCTTTTTTCTGTTTCGTCGGTGTTTGCAGCAAAAAAGACAAACGTCCAGCTTTTGCTGCCACAGCAAAGGTGCCAGCGGGGAAAAGTGATGCTGGTCCTCACGGCTTCCTGGAACCCCTTCAAATGCCCCAGACAATTTGGTCCCCTCTGCTTTCCAGCGGACTCGAGCCTCAAAAGCATCTTTTTTCACTTTCGGCGCTGTTTGGAGCAAAAAAGACAAACGTCCATCTTTTGCAGCCATAGCAAAGGTGCCAGCGGGGAAAAGTGATGCTGGTCCTCACTGCCTCCTGGAACCCCTTCAAATGCCCCAGACAAATTGGCCCTCTCTGCTTTCCTGCGGACTCGAGCCTCAAAAGCACCTTTTTTCACTTTCGGAGGTGGTTGGAAAAAAAAAAGACAAACGTCCAGCTTTTGCTGCCACAGCAAAGGTGCCAGCAGGGAAAAGTGATGCTGGTCCTCACTGCCTCCTGGAACCCCCTCAAATGCCCCAGAAAAATTGGCCCTCTCTGCTTTCCTGCGGACTCGAGCCTCAAAAGCACTTTTTTTTCATACTCGGCAGCCTCTGGAGCAAAAAATACAAACGTCCAGCTTTTGCTGTATCAGTAAAGGTGCCAGCAGTGAAAAGTGATGCTGGTCCTCACTGCCTCCTGGAACCCCTTCAAATGCCCCAGAGAATTTGGCCCTCTCTGCTTTCCTGCAAAATCTATCCTCAAAAGCACCTTTTTTCACTTTCAGCGCTGTTTGGAGAAGAAAAGGCGAAGTCCAGCTTTTGCTGCCACAGCAAAGGTGTCAGCTGGGAAAAGTGATGCTGGTCCTCACTGCCTCCTGGAACCCCTTCAAATGCCCCAGACAATTTGGCCCTCTCTGCTTTGCTGTGGACTCGAGCGTCAAATGAATCTTTTTTCACTCTCGTCAGCCTCCGCAGCAAAAAAGAGAAACCTCCAGCTTTTGCTGCCACAGCACAGGTGCCAGCGGGGAAAAGTGATGCTGGTCCTCACTGCCTCCTGGAACCCCTTCAAATGCCCCAGACAAATTGGCCCTCTCTGCTTTCCTGCGGACTCGAGCCTCAAAAGCACCTTTTTTTTACTCTCGGCAGCCTCTGGAGCAAAAAAGACAAACGTCCAGCTTTTGCTGCCACAGCAAAGGTTCCAGCGGGGAAAAGTGATGCTAGTCCTCACTGCCTCCTGGAACCCCTTCAAATGCCCCAGAAAAATTGGCCCTCTCTGCTTTCCTGCGGACTCGAGCCTCAAAAGCACTTTTTTTTTTACTCGGCAGCCTCTGGAGCAAAAAAGACAAACGTCCAGCTTTTGCTGCCCCAGCAAAGGTGCCAGCGGGGAAAAGTGATGCTGGTCCTCACTGCCTCCTGGAACCCCTTCAAATGCCCCAGACAATTTGGCCCTCTCTGCTTTGCTGTGGACTCGAGCGTCAAATGAAACTTTTTTCACTCTCGGCAGCCTCCGCAGCAAAAAAGGGAAACGTCCAGCTTTTGCTGCCACAGCAAAGGTGCCAGCGGGGAAAAGTGATGCTGGTCCTCACTGCCTCCTGGAACCCCTTCAAATGCCCCAGACAATTTGGCCCTCTCTGCTTTCCTGCGGACTCGAGCCTCAAAAGCACCTTTTTTTTACTCTCGGCAGCCTCTGGAGAAGAAAAGACAAACGTCCAGCTATTGCTGCCACAGCAAAGGTGCCAGCGGGGAAAAGTGATGCTGGTCCTCACTGCCTCCTGGAACCCCTTCAAATGCCACAGACAATTTGGCCCTCTCTGCTTTCCTGCGGTCTCAAGCCTCAAAAACACTTTTTTTTTTACTCTCGGCAGCCTCCGCAGCAAAAAAGACAAACGTCCAGCTTTTGCTGCCACAGCAAATGTGCCAGCAGGGAAAAGTGATGCTGGTCCTCACTGCCTCCTGGAACCCCTTCAAATGCCCCAGACAATTTGCCCCTCTCTGCTTTCCTGCGGACTCGAGCCACAAATACACTTTTATTTTACTGTCGACAGCCTCTGGAGCAAAAAAGACAAACGTCCAGCTTTTGCTGCCACAGCAAAGGTGCCAGCGGGGAAAGGTGATGCTGGTCCTCACTGCCTCCTGGAACCCCTTCAAATGCCCCAGACAATTTGGCCCTCTCTGCTTTCCTGCGGACTCGAGCCTCAAAAGCACTTTTTTTTCATACTCGGCAGCCTCTGGAGCAAAAAATACAAACGTCCAGCTTTTGCTGCCACAGCAAAGGTGCCAGCTGGGAAAAGTGATGCTGGTCCTCACTGCCTCCTTGAACCCCTTCAAATGCCCCAGACAATTTGGCCCTCTCTGCTTTCCTGCGGACTCGAGCCTCAAAAGCACCTTTTTTTTACTCTCGGCAGCCTCTGGAGAAGAAAAGACAAACGTCCAGTTTTTGCTGCCACAGCAAAGGTGCCAGCGGGGAAAAGTGATGCTGGTCCTCACTGCCTCCTGGAACCCCTTCAAATGCCCCAGACAATTTGGCCCTCTCTGCTTTCCTGCGGTCTCAAGCCTCAAAAACACTTTTTTTTTACTCTGGGCAGCCTCCGCAGCAAAAAAGACAAAAGTCCAGCATTTGCTGCCACAGCAAATGTGCCAGCGGGGAAAAGTGATGCTGGTCCTCACTGCCTCCTGGAACCCCTTCAAATGCCCCAGACAATTTGGCCCTCTCTGCTTTCCTGCGGACTCGAGCCTCAAAAGCAACTTTTTTCACTTTCGGAGGTGGTTGGAAAAAAAAAAGACAAACGTCCAGCTTTTGCTGCCACAGCAAAGGTGCCAGCGGGAAAAAGTGATGCTGGTCCTCACTGCCTCCTGGAACCCCTTCAAATGCCCCAGAAAAATTGGCCCTCTCTGCTTTCCTTCGGACTCGAGCCTCAAAAACACTTTTTTTTTCATACTCGGCAGCCTCTGGAGCAAAAAAGACAAACGTCCAGCTTTTGCTGCCACAGCAAAGGTGCCAGCAGGGAAAAGTGATGCTGGTCCTCACTGCCTCCTGGAACCCCTTCAAATGCCCCAGACAATTTGGCCCTCTCTGCTTTCCTGCGGACTCGAGCGTCAAATGAATCTTTTTTCACTCTCGGCAGCCTCCGCAGCAAAAAAGAGAAACGTCCAGCTTTTGCTGCCACAGCAAAGGTGCCAGCAGGGAAAAGTGATGCTGGTTCTCACTGCCTCCTGGAACCCCTTCAAATGCCCCAGAGAATAAGGCCCTCTATGCTTTCCTGCAAAATCTATCCTCAAAAGCACCTTTTTTCACTTTCGGCGCTGTTTGGAGAAGAAAAGGCGAAGTCCAGCTTTTGCTGCCACAGCAAAGGTGCCAGCTGGGAAAAGTGATGCTGGTCCTCACTGCCTCCTGGAACCCCTTCAAATGCCCCAGACAATTTGGCCCTCTCTGCTTTCCTGCGGACTCGAGCCTCAAAAGCACCTTTTTTTTACTCTCGGCAGCCTCCGCAGCAAAAAAGACAAACGTCCAGCTTTTGCTGCCACAGCAAAGGTGCCAGCGGGGAAAAGTGATGCTGGTCCTCACTGCCTCCTGGAACCCGTTCAAATGCCCCAGAAAAATTGGCCCTCTCTGCTTTCCTGCGGACTCGAGCCTCAAAAGCACTTTTTTTTCATACTCGGCAGACTCTGGAGCAAAAAAGACAAACGTCCAGCTTTTGCTGCCACAGCAAAAGTGCCAGCGGGGAAAAGTGATGCTGGTCCTCACTACCTCCTGGAACCCCTTCAAATGCCCCAGACAATTTGGCCCTCTCTGCTTTCCTGCGGTCTCAAGCCTCAAAAAAACTTTTTTTTTACTCTCGGCAGCCTCCGCAGCAAAAAAGACAAACGTCCAGCTTTTGCTGCCACAGCAAATGTGCCAGCAGGGAAAAGTGATGCTGGTCCTCAATGCCTCCTGGAACCCCATCAAATGCCCCAGACAATTTCGCCCTCTCAGCTTTCCTGTGGATTCGAGCCTCAAAAGCACCTTTTTTCACTATCGACAGCCTCTAGAGCAAAAAAGGCAAACGTCCAGCTTTTGCTGCCATAGCAAAGGTGCCAGCGGGGAAAAGTGATGCTAGTCCTCACTGCCTCCTGGAACCCCTTCAAATACCCCAGACAATTTGGCCCTCTATGCTGTCCTTCGGACTCGAGCCTCAAAAGCACCTTTTTTCAGTTTCGTCGGTGTTTGCAGCAAAAAAGACAAACGTCCAGCTTTTGCTGCCACAGCAAAAGTGCCAGCGGGGAAAAGTGATGCTGGTCCTCACTGCCTCCTGGAACCCCTTCAAATGCCCCAGACAAATTGGCCCTCTCTGCTTTCCTGCGGACTCGAGCCTCAAAAGCACCTTTTTTCACTTTCGGAGGTGGTTGGAAAAAAAAAAGTCAAACGTCCAGCTTTTGCTGCCACAGCAAAGGTGCCAGCGGGGAAAAGTGATGCTGGTCCTCACTGCCTCCTGGAACCCCTTCAAATGCCCCAGACAAATTGGCCCTCTCTGCTTTCCTGCGGACTCGAGCCTCAAAAGCACTTTTTTTTCATACTCGGCAGCCTCTGGAGCAAAAAAGACAAACGTCCAGCTTTTGCTGCCGCAGCAAAGGTGCCAGCGGGGAAAAGTGATGCTGGTCCTCACTGCCTCCTGGAACCCCCTCAAATGCCCCAGACAATTCGGCCCTCTCTGCTTTCCTGCGGACTCGAGCCTCAAAAGCACCTTTTTTTTACTCTCGGCAGCGTCTGGAGCAAAAAAGACAAACGTCAAGCTATTGCTGCCACAGCAAAGGTGCCAGCGTGGGAAAAGTGATGCTGGTCCTCACTGCCTCCTGGAACCCCTTCAAATGCCCCAGACAATTTGGCCCTCTCTGCTTTCCTGCGGTCTCAAGCCTCAAAAACACTTTTTTTTTACTCTCGGCAGCCTCCGCAGCAAAAAAGACAAACGTCCAGCTTTTGCTGCCACAGCAAATGTGCCAGCAGGGAAAAGTGATGCTGGTCCTTACTGCCTCCTGGAACCCCTTCAAATGCCCCAGACAATTTGCCCCTCTCTGCTTTCCTGCGGACTCGAGCCTCAAAAGCACTTTTTTTTCATACTCGGCAGCCTCTGGAGCAAAAAATACAAACGTCCAGCTTTTGCTGTATCAGTAAAGGTGCCAGCAGTGAAAAGTGATGCTGGTCCTCACTGCCTCCTGGAACCCCTTCAAATGCCCCAGAGAATTTGGCCCTCTCTGCTTTCCTGCAAAATCTATCCTCAAAAGAACCTTTTTTCACTTTCAGCGCTGTTTGGAGAAGAAAAGGCGAAGTCCAGCTTTTGCTGCCACAGCAAAGGTGCCAGCTGGGAAAAGTGATGCTGGTCCTCACTGCCTCCTGGAACCCCTTCAAATGCCCCAGACAATTTGGCCCTCTCTGCTTTGCTGTGGACTCGAGCGTCAAATGAATCTTTTTTCACTCTCGTCAGCCTCCGCAGCAAAAAAGAGAAACGTCCAGCTTTTGCTGCCACAGCACAGGTGCCAGCGGGGAAAAGTGATGCTGGTCCTCACTGCCTCCTGGAACCCCTTCAAATGCCCCAGACAATTTGGCCCTCTCTGCTTTGCTGTGGACTCGAGCGTGAAATGAAACTTTTTTCACTCTCGGCAGCCTCCGCAGCAAAAAAGAGAAACGTCCAGCTTTTGCTGCCACAGCAAATGTGCCAGCAGGGAAAAGTGATGCTGGTCCTCACTGCCTCCTGGAACCCCTTCAAATGCCCCAGACAATTTGGCCCTCTCTGCTTTCCTGCGGTCTCAAGCCTCAAAAACACTTTTTTTTTACTCTCGGCAGCCTCCGCAGCAAAAAAGAGAAACGTCCAGCTTTTGCTGCCACAGCAAATGTGCCAGCAGGGAAAAGTGATGCTGGTCCTCAATGCCTCCTGGAACCCCATCAAATGCCCCAGACAATTTCGCCCTCTCAGCTTTCCTGTGGATTCGAGCCTCAAAAGCACCTTTTTTCACTATCGACAGCCTCTGGAGCAAAAAAGGCAAACGTCCAGCTTTTGCTGCCATAGCAAAGGTGCCAGCGGGGAAAAGTGATGCTAGTCCTCACTGCCTCCTGGAACCCCTTCAAATACCCCAGACAATTTGGCCCTCTATGCTGTCCTTCGGACTCGAGCCTCAAAAGAACCTTTTTTCAATTTTGTCGGTGTTTGCAGCAAAAAAGACAAACGTCCAGCTTTTGCTGCCACAGCAAAGGTGCCAGCGGGGAAAAGTGATGCTGGTCCTCACTGCCTCCTGGAACCCCTTCAAATGCCCCAGACAAATTGGCCCTCTCTGCTTTCCTGCAGACTCGAGCCTCAAAAGCACCTTTTTTCACTTTCGGAGGTGGTTGGAAAAAAAAAAGACAAACGTCCAGCTTTTGCTGCCACAGCAAAGGTGCCAGCGGGGAAAAGTGATGCTGGTCCTCACTGCCTCCTGGAACCCCTTCAAATGCCCCAGACAATTTGGCCCTCTCTGCTTTGCTGTGGACTCGAGCGTGAAATGAAACTTTTTTCACTCTCGGCAGCCTCCGCAGCAAAAAAGAGAAACGTCCAGCTTTTGCTGCCACAGCAAAGGTGCCAGCAGGGAAAAGTGATGCTGGTCCTCACTGCCTCCTGGAACCCCCTCAAATGCCCCAGACAATTTGACCCTCTCTGCTTTGCTGTGGACTCGAGCGTGAAATGAAACTTTTTTCACTCTCGGCAGCCTCTGGAGCAAAAAAGACAAACGTCCAGCTTTTGCTGCCACAGCAAAGGTGCCATCGGGGAAAAGTGATGCTGCTCCTCACTACCTCCTGGAACCCCTTCAAATGCCCCAGACAATTTGGCCCTCTCTGCTTTCCTGCGGTCTCAAGCCTCAAAAACACTTTTTTTTTACTCTCGGCAGCCTCCGCAGCAAAAAAGACAAACGTCCAGCTTTTGCTGCCACAGCAAATGTGCCAGCAGGGAAAAGTGATGCTGGTCCTCAATGCCTCCTGGAACCCCATCAAATGCCCCAGACAATTTCGCCCTCTCAGCTTTCCTGTGGATTCGAGCCTCAAAAGCACCTTTTTTCACTATCGACAGCCTCTAGAGCAAAAAAGGCAAACGTCCAGCTTTTGCTGCCATAGCAAAGGTGCCAGCGGGGAAAAGTGATGCTAGTCCTCACTGCCTCCTGGAACCCCTTCAAATACCCCAGACAATTTGGCCCTCTATGCTGTCCTTCGGACTCGAGCCTCAAAAGCACCTTTTTTCAGTTTCGTCGGTGTTTGCAGCAAAAAAGACAAACGTCCAGCTTTTGCTGCCACAGCAAAGGTGCCAGCGGGGAAAAGTGATGCTGGTCCTCACTGCCTCCTGGAACCCCTTCAAATGCCCCAGACAAATTGGCCCTCTCTGCTTTCCTGCGGACTCGAGCCTCAAAAGCACCTTTTTTCACTTTCGGAGGTGGTTGGAAAAAAAAAAGTCAAACGTCCAGCTTTTGCTGCCACAGCAAAGGTGCCAGCGGGGAAAAGTGATGCTGGTCCTCACTGCCTCCTGGAACCCCTTCAAATGCCCCAGACAAATTGGCCCTCTCTGCTTTCCTGCGGACTCGAGCCTCAAAAGCACTTTTTTTTCATACTCGGCAGCCTCTGGAGCAAAAAAGACAAACGTCCAGCTTTTGCTGCCGCAGCAAAGGTGCCAGCGGGGAAAAGTGATGCTGGTCCTCACTGCCTCCTGGAACCCCCTCAAATGCCCCAGACAATTCGGCCCTCTCTGCTTTCCTGCGGACTCGAGCCTCAAAAGCACCTTTTTTTTACTCTCGGCAGCGTCTGGAGCAAAAAAGACAAACGTCAAGCTATTGCTGCCACAGCAAAGGTGCCAGCGTGGGAAAAGTGATGCTGGTCCTCACTGCCTCCTGGAACCCCTTCAAATGCCCCAGACAATTTGGCCCTCTCTGCTTTCCTGCGGACTCAAGCCTCAAAAACACTTTTTTTTTACTCTCGGCAGCCTCCGCAGCAAAAAAGACAAACGTCCAGCTTTTGCTGCCACAGCAAATGTGCCAGCAGGGAAAAGTGATGCTGGTCCTTACTGCCTCCTGGAACCCCTTCAAATGCCCCAGACAATTTGCCCCTCTCTGCTTTCCTGCGGACTCGAGCCTCAAAAGCACTTTTTTTTCATACTCGGCAGCCTCTGGAGCAAAAAATACAAACGTCCAGCTTTTGCTGTTTCAGTAAAGGTGCCAGCAGTGAAAAGTGATGCTGGTCCTCACTGCCTCCTGGAACCCCTTCAAATGCCCCAGAGAATTTGGCCCTCTCTGCTTTCCTGCAAAATCTATCCTCAAAAGAACCTTTTTTCACTTTCAGCGCTGTTTGGAGAAGAAAAGGCGAAGTCCAGCTTTTGCTGCCACAGCAAAGGTGCCAGCTGGGAAAAGTGATGCTGGTCCTCACTGCCTCCTGGAACCCCTTCAAATGCCCCAGACAATTTGGCCCTCTCTGCTTTGCTGTGGACTCGAGCGTCAAATGAATCTTTTTTCACTCTCGTCAGCCTCCGCAGCAAAAAAGAGAAACGTCCAGCTTTTGCTGCCACAGCAAAGGTGCCAGCGGGGAAAAGTGATGCTGGTCCTCACTGCCTCCTGGAACCCCTTCAAATGCCCCAGACAATTTGGCCCTCTCTGCTTTGCTGTGGACTCGAGCGTGAAATGAAACTTTTTTCACTCTCGGCAGCCTCCGCAGCAAAAAAGAGAAACGTCCAGCTTTTGCTGCCACAGCAAATGTGCCAGCAGGGAAAAGTGATGCTGGTTCTCACTGCCTCCTGGAACCCCTTCAAATGCCCCAGAGAATAAGGCCCTCTATGCTTTCCTGCAAAATCTATCCTCAAAAGAACCTTTTTTCACTTTCGGCGCTGTTTGGAGAAGAAAAGGCGAAGTCCAGCTTTTGCTGCCACAGCAAAGGTGCCAGCTGGGAAAAGTGATGCTGGTCCTCACTGCCTCCTGGAACCCCTTCAAATGCCCCAGACAATTTGGCCCTCTCTGCTTTCCTGCGGACTCGAGCCTCAAAAGCACCTTTTTTTTACTCTCGGCAGCCTCCGCAGCAAAAAAGACAAACGTCCAGCTTTTGCTGCCACAGCAAAGGTGCCAGCGGGGAAAAGTGATGCTGGTCCTCACTGCCTCCTGGAACCCCTTCAAATGCCCCAGACAATTTGGCCCTCTCTGCTTTCCTGCGGTCTCAAGCCTCAAAAACACTTTTTTTTTACTCTCGGCAGCCTCCGCAGCAAAAAAGACAAACGTCCAGCTTTTGCTGCCACAGCAAATGTGCCAGCAGGGAAAAGTGATGCTGGTCCTCAATGCCTCCTGGAACCCCATCAAATGCCCCAGACAATTTCGCCCTCTCAGCTTTCCTGTGGATTCGAGCCTCAAAAGCACCTTTTTTCACTATCGACAGCCTCTGGAGCAAAAAAGGCAAACGTCCAGCTTTTGCTGCCATAGCAAAGGTGCCAGCGGGGAAAAGTGATGCTAGTCCTCACTGCCTCCTGGAACCCCTTCAAATACCCCAGACAATTTGGCCCTCTATGCTGTCCTTCGGACTCGAGCCTCAAAAGCACCTTTTTTCAATTTTGTCGGTGTTTGCAGCAAAAAAGACAAACGTCCAGCTTTTGCTGCCACAGCAAAGGTGCCAGCGGGGAAAAGTGATGCTGGTCCTCACTGCCTCCTGGAACCCCTTCAAATGCCCCAGACAAATTGGCCCTCTCTGCTTTCCTGCAGACTCGAGCCTCAAAAGCACCTTTTTTCACTTTCGGAGGTGGTTGGAAAAAAAAAAGACAAACGTCCAGCTTTTGCTGCCACAGCAAAGGTGCCAGCGGGGAAAAGTGATGCTGGTCCTCACTGCCTCCTGGAACCCCTTCAAATGCCCCAGACAATTTGGCCCTCTCTGCTTTCCTGCGCACGCTATCCTCAAAAACACCTTTTTTCACTTTCGGCGCTGTTTGGAGCAAAAAAGACAAACGTCCAGCTTTTGCTGCCACAGCAAAGGTGCCAGCGGGGAAAAGTGATGCTGGTCCTCACTGCCTCCTGGAACCCCTTCAAATGCCCCAGACAATTTGGCCCTCTCTGCTTTGCTGTGGACTCGAGCGTGAAATGAAACTTTTTTCACTCTCGGCAGCCTCCGCAGCAAAAAAGAGAAACGTCCAGCTTTTGCTGCCACAGCAAAGGTGCCAGCAGGGAAAAGTGATGCTGGTCCTCACTGCCTCCTGGAACCCCCTCAAATGCCCCAGACAATTTGGCCCTCTCTGCTTTGCTGTGGACTCGAGCGTGAAATGAAACTTTTTTCACTCTCGGCAGCCTCTGGAGCAAAAAAGACAAACGTCCAGCTTTTGCTGCCACAGCAAAGGTGCCAGCGGGGAAAAGTGATGCTGGTCCTCACTACCTCCTGGAACCCCTTCAAATGCCCCAGACAATTTGGCCCTCTCTGCTTTCCTGCGGTCTCAAGCCTCAAAAACACTTTTTTTTTACTCTCGGCAGCCTCCGCAGCAAAAAAGACAAACGTCCAGCTTTTGCTGCCACAGCAAATGTGCCAGCAGGGAAAAGTGATGCTGGTCCTCAATGCCTCCTGGAACCCCATCAAATGCCCCAGACAATTTCGCCCTCTCAGCTTTCCTGTGGATTCGAGCCTCAAAAGCACCTTTTTTCACTATCGACAGCCTCTAGAGCAAAAAAGGCAAACGTCCAGCTTTTGCTGCCATAGCAAAGGTGCCAGCGGGGAAAAGTGATGCTAGTCCTCACTGCCTCCTGGAACCCCTTCAAATGCCCCAGACAAATTGGCCCTCTCTGCTTTCCTGCGGACTCGAGCCTCAAAAGCACCTTTTTTCACTTTCGGAGGTGGTTGGAAAAAAAAAAGTCAAACGTCCAGCTTTTGCTGCCACAGCAAAGGTGCCAGCGGGGAAAAGTGATGCTGGTCCTCACTGCCTCCTGGAACCCCTTCAAATGCCCCAGAGAATTTGGCCCTCTCTGCTTTCCTGCGGACTCGAGCCTCAAAAGCACCTTTTTTTTACTCTCGGCAGCGTCTGGAGCAAAAAAGACAAACGTCAAGCTATTGCTGCCACAGCAAAGGTGCCAGCGTGGGAAAAGTGATGCTGGTCCTCACTGCCTCCTGGAACCCCTTCAAATGCCCCAGACAATTTGCCCCTCTCTGCTTTCCTGCGGACTCGAGCCTCAAAAGCACTTTTTTTTCATACTCGGCAGCCTCTGGAGCAAAAAATACAAACGTCCAGCTTTTGCTGTATCAGTAAAGGTGCCAGCAGTGAAAAGTGATGCTGGTCCTCACTGCCTCCTGGAACCCCTTCAAATGCCCCAGAGAATTTGGCCCTCTCTGCTTTCCTGCAAAATCTATCCTCAAAAGAACCTTTTTTCACTTTCAGCGCTGTTTGGAGAAGAAAAGGCGAAGTCCAGCTTTTGCTGCCACAGCAAAGGTGCCAGCTGGGAAAAGTGATGCTGGTCCTCACTGCCTCCTGGAACCCCTTCAAATGCCCCAGACAATTTGGCCCTCTCTGCTTTGCTGTGGACTCGAGCGTCAAATGAATCTTTTTTCACTCTCGTCAGCCTCCGCAGCAAAAAAGAGAAACGTCCAGCTTTTGCTGCCACAGCACAGGTGCCAGCGGGGAAAAGTGATGCTGGTCCTCACTGCCTCCTGGAACCCCTTCAAATGCCCCAGACAATTTGGCCCTCTCTGCTTTGCTGTGGACTCGAGCGTGAAATGAAACTTTTTTCACTCTCGGCAGCCTCCGCAGCAAAAAAGAGAAACGTCCAGCTTTTGCTGCCACAGCAAATGTGCCAGCAGGGAAAAGTGATGCTGGTTCTCACTGCCTCCTGGAACCCCTTCAAATGCCCCAGAGAATAAGGCCCTCTATGCTTTCCTGCAAAATCTATCCTCAAAAGAACCTTTTTTCACTTTCGGCGCTGTTTGGAGAAGAAAAGGCGAAGTCCAGCTTTTGCTGCCACAGCAAAGGTGCCAGCGGGGAAAAGTGATGCTGGTCCTCACTGCCTCCTGGAACCCCTTCAAATGCCCCAGACAATTTGGCCCTCTCTGCTTTCCTGCGGACTCGAGCCTCAAAAGCACCTTTTTTTTACTCTCGGCAGCGTCTGCAGCAAAAAAGACAAACGTCCAGCTTTTGCTGCCACAGCAAAGGTGCCAGCGGGGAAAAGTGATGCTGGTCCTCACTGCCTCCTGGAACCCCTTCAAATGCCCCAGACAATTTGGCCCTCTCTGCTTTCCTGCGGTCTCAAGCCTCAAAAACACTTTTTTTTTACTCTCGGCAGCCTCCGCAGCAAAAAAGACAAACGTCCAGCTTTTGCTGCCACAGCAAATGTGCCAGCAGGGAAAAGTGATGCTGGTCCTCAATGCCTCCTGGAACCCCATCAAATGCCCCAGACAATTTCGCCCTCTCAGCTTTCCTGTGGATTCGAGCCTCAAAAGCACCTTTTTTCACTATCGACAGCCTCTGGAGCAAAAAAGGCAAACGTCCAGCTTTTGCTGCCATAGCAAAGGTGCCAGCGGGGAAAAGTGATGCTAGTCCTCACTGCCTCCTGGAACCCCTTCAAATACCCCAGACAATTTGGCCCTCTATGCTGTCCTTCGGACTCGAGCCTCAAAAGCACCTTTTTTCAATTTTGTCGGTGTTTGCAGCAAAAAAGACAAACGTCCAGCTTTTGCTGCCACAGCAAAGGTGCCAGCGGGGAAAAGTGATGCTGGTCCTCACTGCCTCCTGGAACCCCTTCAAATGCCCCAGACAAATTGGCCCTCTCTGCTTTCCTGCAGACTCGAGCCTCAAAAGCACCTTTTTTCACTTTCGGAGGTGGTTGGAAAAAAAAAAGACAAACGTCCAGCTTTTGCTGCCACAGCAAAGGTGCCAGCGGGGAAAAGTGATGCTGGTCCTCACTGCCTCCTGGAACCCCTTCAAATGCCCCAGACAATTTGGCCCTCTCTGCTTTCCTGCGCACGCTATCCTCAAAAACACCTTTTTTCACTTTCGGCGCTGTTTGGAGCAAAAAAGACAAACGTCCAGCTTTTGCTGCCACAGCAAAGGTGCCAGCGGGGAAAAGTGATGCTGGTCCTCACTGCCTCCTGGAACCCCTTCAAATGCCCCAGACAATTTGGCCCTCTCTGCTTTGCTGTGGACTCGAGCGTGAAATGAAACTTTTTTCACTCTCGGCAGCCTCCGCAGCAAAAAAGAGAAACGTCCAGCTTTTGCTGCCACAGCAAAGGTGCCAGCAGGGAAAAGTGATGCTGGTCCTCACTGCCTCCTGGAACCCCCTCAAATGCCCCAGACAATTTGGCCCTCTCTGCTTTGCTGTGGACTCGAGCGTGAAATGAAACTTTTTTCACTCTCGGCAGCCTCCGCAGCAAAAAAGAGAAACGTCCAGCTTTTGCTGCCACAGCAAAGGTGCCAGCGGGGAAAAGTGATGCTGGTCCTCACTGCCTCCTGGAACCCCCTCAAATGCCCCAGACAATTTGGCCCTCTCTGCTTTCCTGCGGACTCGAGCCTCAAAAGCACCTTTTTTTTACTCTCGGCAGCGTCTGGAGCAAAAAAGACAAACGTCAAGCTATTGCTGCCACAGCAAAGGTGCCAGCGTGGGAAAAGTGATGCTGGTCCTCACTGCCTCCTGGAACCCCTTCAAATGCCCCAGACAATTTGGCCCTCTCTGCTTTCCTGCGGTCTCAAGCCTCAAAAACACTTTTTTTTTACTCTCGGCAGCCTCCGCAGCAAAAAAGACAAACGTCCAGCTTTTGCTGCCACAGCAAAGGTGCCAGCGGGGAAAAGTGATGCTGGTCCTCACTGCCTCCTGGAACCCCTTCAAATGCCCCAGACAATTTGGCCCTCTCTGCTTTCCTGAAAAGTCTATCCTCAAAAGCACCTTTTTTCACTTTCGGCGCTGTTTGGAGCAAAAAAGACAAACGTCCAGCTTTTGCTGCCACAGCAAAGGTGCCAGCGGGGAAAATTGATGCTGGTCCTCACTGCCTCCTGGAACCCCTTCAAATGCCCCAGACAATTTGGCCCTCTCTGCTTTGCTGTGGACTCGAGCGTGAAATGAAACTTTTTTCAATCTCGGCGGCCTCCGCAGCAAAAAAGAGAAACGTCCAGCTTTTGCTGCCACAGCAAAGGTGCCAGCGGGGAAAAGTGATGCTGGTCCTCACTGCCTCCTGGAACCCCCTCAAATGCCCCAGACAATTTGGCCCTCTCTGCTTTCCTGCGCACGCTATCCTCAAAAGCACCTTTTTTCACTTTCGGCGCTGTTTGGAGCAAAAAAGACAAACGTCCAGCTTTTGCTGCCACAGCAAAGGTGCCAGCGGGGAAAAGTGATGCTGCTTCTCACTGCCTCCTGGAACCCCTTCAAATGCCCCAGACAATTTGGCCCTCTCTGCTTTCCTGAAAAGTCTATCCTCAAAAGCACCTTTTTTCACTTTCGGCGCTGTTTGGAGCAAAAAAGACAAACATCCAGCTTTTGCTGCCACAGCAAAGGTGCCAGCGGGGAAAAGTGATGCTGGTCCTCACTGCCTCCTGGAACCCCTTCAAATGCCCCAGACAAATTGGCCCGGTCTGCTTTCCTGCGGACTCGAGCCTCAAAAGCACTTTTTTTTCATACTCGGCAGCCTCTGGAGCAAAAAAGACAAACGTCCAGCTTTTGCTGCCACAGCAAAGGTGCCAGCGGGGAAAAGTGATGCTGGTCCTCACTGCCTCCTGGAACCCCTTCAAATGCCCCAGACAATTTGGCCCTCTCTGCTTTCCTGCGGACTCGAGCCTCAAAAGCACCTTTTTTTTACTCTCGGCAGCCTCCGCAGCAAAAAAGACAAACGTCCAGCTTTTGCTGCCACAGCAAATGTGCCAGCAGGGAAAAGTGATGCTGGTCCTCACTGCCTCGTGGAACCCCTTCAAATGCCCCAGACAATTTGCCCCTCTCTGCTTTCCTGCGGACTCGAGCCTCAAAAGCACTTTTTTTTCATACTCGGCAGACTCTGGAGCAAAAAATACAAACGTCCAGCTTTTGCTGTATCAGTAAAGGTGCCAGCAGTGAAAAGTGATGCTGGTCCTCACTGCCTCCTGGAACCCCTTCAAATGCCCCAGAGAATTTGGCCCTCTCTGCTTTCCTGCAAAATCTATCCTCAAAAGAACCTTTTTTCACTTTCAGCGCTGTTTGGAGAAGAAAAAGCGAAGTCCAGCTTTTGCTGCCACAGCAAAGGTGCCAGCTGGGAAAAGTGATGCTGGTCCTCACTGCCTCCTGGAACCCCTTCAAATGCCCCAGACAATTTGGCCCTCTCTGCTTTGCTGTGGACTCGAGCGTCAAATGAATCTTTTTTCACTCTCGTCAGCCTCCGCAGCAAAAAAGAGAAACGTCCAGCTTTTGCTGCCACAGCACAGGTGCCAGCGGGGAAAAGTGATGCTAGTCCTCACTGCCTCCTGCAACCCCTTCAAATACCCCAGAGAATTTGGCCCTCTCTGCTTTCCTGCAAAATCTATCCTCAAAAGCACCTTTTTTCACTTTCGGCGCTGTTTGGAGAAGAAAAGGCGAAGTCCAGCTTTTGCTGCCACAGCAAAGGTGCCAGCGGGGCAAAGTGATGCTGGCCCTCACTGCCTCCTGGAACCCCTTCAAATGCCCCAGACAATTTGGCCCTCTCTGCTTTCCTGCGGACTCGAGCCTCAAAAGCACCTTTTTTTTACTCTCGGCAGCCTCTGGAGCAAAAAAGACAAACGTCCAGCTTTTGCTGCCACAGCAAAGGTGCCAGCGGGGAAAAGTGATGCTAGTCCTCACTGCCTCCTGGAACCCCTTCAAATGCCCCAGACAATTTGGCCGTCTCTGCTTTGCTGTGGACTCGAGCGTCAAATGAAACTTTTTTCACTCTCGGCTGCCTCCGCAGCAAAAAAGGGAAACATCCAGCTTTTGCTGCCACAGCAAAGGTGCCAGCGGGGAAAAGTGATGCTGGTCCTCACTGCCTCCTGGAACCCCTTCAAATGCCCCAGACAATTTGGCCCTCTCTGCTTTCCTGCGGACTCGAGCCTCAAAAGCACTTTTTTTTCATACTCGGCAGCCTCTGGAGCAAAAAATACAAACGTCCAGCTTTTGCTGTATCAGTAAACGTGCCAGCAGTTAAAAGTGATGCTGGTCCTCACTGGCTCCTGGAACCCCTTCAAATGCCCCAGAGAATTTGGCCCTCTCTGCTTTCCTGCAAAATCTATCCTCAAAAGCACCTTTTTTCACTTTCGGCGCTGTTTGGAGAAGAAAAGGCGAAGTCCAGCTTTTGCTGCCACAGCAAAGGTGCCAGCTGGGAAAAGTGATGCTGGTCCTCACTGCCTCCTGGAACCCCTTCAAATGCCCCAGACAATTTGGCCCTCTCTGCTTTCCTGCGGACTCGAGCCTCAAAAGCACCTTTTTTTTACTCTCGGCAGCCTCCACAGCAAAAAAGACAAACGTCCAGCTTTTGCTGCCACAGCAAAGGTGCCAGCGGGGAAAAGTGATGCTGGTCCTCACTGCCTCCTGGAACCCCTTCAAATGCCCCAGACAATTTGGCCCTCTCTGCTTTCCTGCGGACTCGAGCCTCAAAAGCACTTTTTTTTCAATCTCGGCAGCCTCCGCAGCAAAAAAGAGAAACGTCCAGCTTTTGCTGCCACAGCAAAGGTGCCAGCGGGGAAAAGTGATGCTGCTTCTCACTGCCTCCTGGAACCCCTTCAAATGCCCCAGACAATTTGGCCCTCTCTGCTTTCCTGCGCACGCTATCCTCAAAAACACCTTTTTTCACTTTCGGCGCTGTTTGGAGCAAAAAAGACAAACGTCCAGCTTTTGCTGCCACAGCAAAGGTGCCAGCGGGGAAAAGTGATGCTGGTCCTCACTGCCTCCTGGAACCCCTTCAAATGCCCCAGACAATTTGGCCCTCTCTGCTTTGCTGTGGACTCGAGCGTGAAATGAAACTTTTTTCACTCTCGGCAGCCTCCGCAGCAAAAAAGAGAAACGTCCAGCTTTTGCTGCCACAGCAAAGGTGCCAGCGGGGAAAAGTGATGCTGGTCCTCACTGCCTCCTGGAACCCCCTCAAATGCCCCAGACAATTTGGCCCTCTCTGCTTTCCTGCGGTCTCGAGCCTCAAAAGCACCTTTTTTTTACTCCCGGCAGCGTCTGGAGCAAAAAAGACAAACGTCAAGCTATTGCTGCCACAGCAAAGGTGCCAGCGTGGGAAAAGTGATGCTGGTCCTCACTGCCTCCTGGAACCCCTTCAAATGCCCCAGACAATTTGGCCCTCTCTGCTTTCCTGCGGTCTCAAGCCTCAAAAACACTTTTTTTTTACTCTCGGCAGCCTCCGCAGCAAAAAAGACAAACGTCCAGCTTTTGCTGCCACAGCAAAGGTGCCAGCGGGGAAAAGTGATGCTGGTCCTCACTGCGTCCTGGAACCCCTTCAAATGCCCCAGAAAAATTGGCCCTCTCTGCTTTCCTGCGGACTCGAGCCTCAAAAGCACTTTTTTTTCATACTCGGCAGCCTCTGGAGCAAAAAAGACAAACGTCCAGCTTTTGCTGCCACAGCAAAGGTGCCAGCGGGGAAAAGTGATGCTGGTCCTCACTGCCTCCTGGAACCCCTTCAAATGCCCCAGACAATTTGGCCCTCTCTGCTTTGCTGTGGACTCGAGCGTGAAATGAAACTTTTTTCAATCTCGGCAGCCTCCGCAGCAAAAAAGAGAAACGTCCAGCTTTTGCTGCCACAGCAAAGGTGCCAGCGGGGAAAAGTGATGCTGGTCCTCACTGCCTCCTGGAACCCCCTCAAATGCCCCAGACAATTTGGCCCTCTCTGCTTTCCTGCGCACGCTATCCTCAAAAGCACCTTTTTTCACTTTCGGCGCTGTTTGGAGCAAAAAAGACAAACGTCCAGCTTTTGCTGCCACAGCAAAGGTGCCAGCGGGGAAAAGTGATGCTGCTTCTCACTGCCTCCTGGAACCCCTTCAAATGCCCCAGACAATTTGGCCCTCTCTGCTTTCCTGAAAAGTCTATCCTCAAAAGCACCTTTTTTCACTTTCGGCGCTGTTTGGAGCAAAAAAGACAAACATCCAGCTTTTGCTGCCACAGCAAAGGTGCCAGCGGGGAAAAGTGATGCTGGTCCTCACTGCCTCCTGGAACCCCTTCAAATGCCCCAGACAAATTGGCCCTCTCTGCTTTCCTGCGGACTCGAGCCTCAAAAGCACTTTTTTTTCATACTCGGCAGCCTCTGGAGCAAAAAAGACAAACGTCCAGCTTTTGCTGCCACAGCAAAGGTGCCAGCGGGGAAAAGTGATGCTGGTCCTCACTGCCTCCTGGAACCCCTTCAAATGCCCCAGACAATTTGGCCCTCTCTGCTTTCCTGCGGACTCGAGCCTCAAAAGCACCTTTTTTTTACTCTCGGCAGCCTTCGCAGCAAAAAAGACAAATGTCCAGCTTTTGCTGCCACAGCAAATGTGCCAGCGGGGAAAAGTGATGCTGGTCCTCACTGCCTCCTGGAACCCCTTCAAATGCCCCAGACAATTTGGCCCTCTCTGCTTTCCTGCGCACGCTATCCTCAAAAGCACCTTTTTTTTACTCTCGGCAGCCTCCGCAGCAAAAAAGACAAACGTCCAGCTTTTGCTGCCACAGAAAAGGTGCCAGCGGGGAAAAGTGATGCTGCTTCTCACTGCCTCCTGGAACCCCTTCAAATGTCCCAGACAAATTGGCCCTCTCTGCTTTCCTGAAAAGTCTATCCTCAAAAGCACCTTTTTTCACTTACGGCGCTGTTTGGAGCAAAAAAGACAAACGTCCAGCTTTTGCTGCCACAGCAAAGGTGCCAGCGGGGAAAAGTGATGCTGGTCCTCACTGCCTCCTGGAACCCCTTCAAATGCCCCAGACAATTTGGCCCTCTCTGCTTTCCTGCGCACGCTATCCTCAAAAGCACCTTTTTTCACTTTCGGCGCTGTTTGGAGCAAAAAGGACAAACGTCCAGCTTTTGCTGCCACAGCAAAGGTGCCAGCGGGGAAAAGTGATGCTGGTCCTCACTGCCTCCTGGAACCCCTTCAAATGCCCCAGACAATTTGGCCCTCTCTGCTTTCCTGAAAAGTCTATCCTCAAAAGCACCTTTTTTCACTTTCGGCGCTGTTTGGAGCAAAAAAGACAAACGTCCAGCTTTTGCTGCCACAGCAAAGGTGCCAGCGGGGAAAAGTGATGCTGCTTCTCACTGCCTCCTGGAACCCCTTCAAATGCCCCAGACAATTTGGCCCTCTCTCCTTTCCTGAAAAGTCTATCCTCAAAAGCACCTTTTTTCACTTTCGGCGCTGTTTGGAGCAAAAAGGACAAACGTCCAGCTTTTGCTGCCACAGCAAAGGTGCCAGCGGGGAAAAGTGATGCTGCTTCTCACTGCCTCCTGGAACCCCTTCAAATGCCCCAGACAATTTGGCCCTCTCTGCTTTCCTGAAAAGTCTATCCTCAAAAGCACCTTTTTTCACTTTCGGCGCTGTTTGGAGCAAAAAAGACAAACGTCCAGCTTTTGCTGCCACAGCAAAGGTGCCAGCGGGGAAAAGTGATGCTGGTCCTCACTGCCTCCTGGAACCCCTTCAAATGCCCCAGACAATTTGGCCCTCTCTGCTTTCCTGAAAAGTCTATCCTCAAAAGCACCTTTTTTCACTTTCGGCGCTGTTTGGAGCAAAAAAGACAAACGTCCAGCTTTTGCTGCCACAGCAAAGGTGCCAGCGGGGAAAAGTGATGCTGCTTCTCACTGCCTCCTGGAACCCCTTCAAATGCCCCAGACAATTTGGCCCTCTCTGCTTTCCTGAAAAGTCTATCCTCAAAAGCACCTTTTTTCACTTTCGGCGCTGTTTGGAGCAAAAAGGACAAACGTCCAGCTTTTGCTGCCACAGCAAAGGTGCCAGCGGGGAAAAGTGATGCTGCTTCTCACTGCCTCCTGGAACCCCTTCAAATGCCCCAGACAATTTGGCCCTCTCTGCTTTCCTGCGCACGCTATCCTCAAAAGCACCTTTTTTCACTTTCGGCGCTGTTTGGAGCAAAAAGGACAAACGTCCAGCTTTTGCTGCCACAGCAAAGGTGCCAGCGGGGAAAAGTGATGCTGGTCCTCACTGCCTCCTGGAACCCCTTCAAATGCCCCAGACAATTTGGCCCTCTCTGCTTTCCTGAAAAGTCTATCCTCAAAAGCACCTTTTTTCACTTTCGGCGCTGTTTGGAGCAAAAAAGACAAACGTCCAGCTTTTGCTGCCACAGCAAAGGTGCCAGCGGGGAAAAGTGATGCTGCTTCTCACTGCCTCCTGGAACCCCTTCAAATGCCCCAGACAATTTGGCCCTCTCTCCTTTCCTGAAAAGTCTATCCTCAAAAGCACCTTTTTTCACTTTCGGCGCTGTTTGGAGCAAAAAGGACAAACGTCCAGCTTTTGCTGCCACAGCAAAGGTGCCAGCGGGGAAAAGTGATGCTGCTTCTCACTGCCTCCTGGAACCCCTTCAAATGCCCCAGACAATTTGGCCCTCTCTGCTTTGCTGTGGACTCGAGCGTGAAATGAAACTTTTTTCACTCTCGGCAGCCTCCGCAGCAAAAAAGAGAAACGTCCAGCTTTTGCTGCCACAGCAAAGGTGCCAGCGGGGAAAAGTGATGCTGGTCCTCACTGCCTCCTGGAACCCCCTCAAATGCCCCAGACAATTTGGCCCTCTCTGCTTTCCTGCGGACTCGAGCCTCAAAAGCACCTTTTTTTTACTCTCGGCAGCGTCTGGAGCAAAAAAGACAAACGTCAAGCTATTGCTGCCACAGCAAAGGTGCCAGCGTGGGAAAAGTGATGCTGGTCCTCACTGCCTCCTGGAACCCCTTCAAATGCCCCAGACAATTTGGCCCTCTCTGCTTTCCTGCGGTCTCAAGCCTCAAAAACACTTTTTTTTTACTCTCGGCAGCCTCCGCAGCAAAAAAGACAAACGTCCAGCTTTTGCTGCCACAGCAAAGGTGCCAGCGGGGAAAAGTGATGCTGGTCCTCACTGCGTCCTGGAACCCCTTCAAATGCCCCAGACAAATTGGCCCTCTCTGCTTTCCTGCGGACTCGAGCCTCAAAAGCACTTTTTTTTCATACTCGGCAGCCTCTGGAGCAAAAAAGACAAACGTCCAGCTTTTGCTGCCACAGCAAAGGTGCCAGCGGGGAAAATTGATGCTGGTCCTCACTGCCTCCTGGAACCCCTTCAAATGCCCCAGACAATTTGGCCCTCTCTGCTTTGCTGTGGACTCGAGCGTGAAATGAAACTTTTTTCAATCTCGGCAGCCTCCGCAGCAAAAAAGAGAAACGTCCAGCTTTTGCTGCCACAGCAAAGGTGCCAGCGGGGAAAAGTGATGCTGGTCCTCACTGCCTCCTGGAACCCCCTCAAATGCCCCAGACAATTTGGCCCTCTCTGCTTTCCTGCGCACGCTATCCTCAAAAGCACCTTTTTTCACTTTCGGCGCTGTTTGGAGCAAAAAAGACAAACGTCCAGCTTTTGCTGCCACAGCAAAGGTGCCAGCGGGGAAAAGTGATGCTGCTTCTCACTGCCTCCTGGAACCCCTTCAAATGCCCCAGACAAATTGGCCCGGTCTGCTTTCCTGCGGACTCGAGCCTCAAAAGCACTTTTTTTTCATACTCGGCAGCCTCTGGAGCAAAAAAGACAAACGTCCAGCTTTTGCTGCCACAGCAAAGGTGCCAGCGGGGAAAAGTGATGCTGGTCCTCACTGCCTCCTGGAACCCCTTCAAATGCCCCAGACAATTTGGCCCTCTCTGCTTTCCTGCGGACTCGAGCCTCAAAAGCACCTTTTTTTTACTCTCGGCAGCCTCCGCAGCAAAAAAGACAAACGTCCAGCTTTTGCTGCCACAGCAAATGTGCCAGCAGGGAAAAGTGATGCTGGTCCTCACTGCCTCGTGGAACCCCTTCAAATGCCCCAGACAATTTGCCCCTCTCTGCTTTCCTGCGGACTCGAGCCTCAAAAGCACTTTTTTTTCATACTCGGCAGACTCTGGAGCAAAAAATACAAACGTCCAGCTTTTGCTGTATCAGTAAAGGTGCCAGCAGTGAAAAGTGATGCTGGTCCTCACTGCCTCCTGGAACCCCTTCAAATGCCCCAGAGAATTTGGCCCTCTCTGCTTTCCTGCAAAATCTATCCTCAAAAGAACCTTTTTTCACTTTCAGCGCTGTTTGGAGAAGAAAAAGCGAAGTCCAGCTTTTGCTGCCACAGCAAAGGTGCCAGCTGGGAAAAGTGATGCTGGTCCTCACTGCCTCCTGGAACCCCTTCAAATGCCCCAGACAATTTGGCCCTCTCTGCTTTGCTGTGGACTCGAGCGTCAAATGAATCTTTTTTCACTCTCGTCAGCCTCCGCAGCAAAAAAGAGAAACGTCCATCTTTTGCTGCCACAGCACAGGTGCCAGCGGGGAAAAGTGATGCTAGTCCTCACTGCCTCCTGCAACCCCTTCAAATACCCCAGAGAATTTGGCCCTCTCTGCTTTCCTGCAAAATCTATCCTCAAAAGCACCTTTTTTCACTTTCGGCGCTGTTTGGAGAAGAAAAGGCGAAGTCCAGCTTTTGCTGCCACAGCAAAGGTGCCAGCGGGGCAAAGTGATGCTGGCCCTCACTGCCTCCTGGAACCCCTTCAAATGCCCCAGACAATTTGGCCCTCTCTGCTTTCCTGCGGACTCGAGCCTCAAAAGCACCTTTTTTTTACTCTCGGCAGCCTCTGGAGCAAAAAAGACAAACGTCCAGCTTTTGCTGCCACAGCAAAGGTGCCAGCGGGGAAAAGTGATGCTAGTCCTCACTGCCTCCTGGAACCCCTTCAAATGCCCCAGACAATTTGGCCGTCTCTGCTTTGCTGTGGACTCGAGCGTCAAATGAAACTTTTTTCACTCTCGGCTGCCTCCGCAGCAAAAAAGGGAAACATCCAGCTTTTGCTGCCACAGCAAAGGTGCCAGCGGGGAAAAGTGATGCTGGTCCTCACTGCCTCCTGGAACCCCTTCAAATGCCCCAGACAATTTGGCCCTCTCTGCTTTCCTGCGGACTCGAGCCTCAAAAGCACTTTTTTTTCATACTCGGCAGCCTCTGGAGCAAAAAATACAAACGTCCAGCTTTTGCTGTATCAGTAAACGTGCCAGCAGTTAAAAGTGATGCTGGTCCTCACTGGCTCCTGGAACCCCTTCAAATGCCCCAGAGAATTTGGCCCTCTCTGCTTTCCTGCAAAATCTATCCTCAAAAGCACCTTTTTTCACTTTCGGCGCTGTTTGGAGAAGAAAAGGCGAAGTCCAGCTTTTGCTGCCACAGCAAAGGTGCCAGCTGGGAAAAGTGATGCTGGTCCTCACTGCCTCCTGGAACCCCTTCAAATGCCCCAGACAATTTGGCCCTCTCTGCTTTCCTGCGGACTCGAGCCTCAAAAGCACCTTTTTTTTACTCTCGGCAGCCTCCACAGCAAAAAAGACAAACGTCCAGCTTTTGCTGCCACAGCAAAGGTGCCAGCGGGGAAAAGTGATGCTGGTCCTCACTGCCTCCTGGAACCCCTTCAAATGCCCCAGACAATTTGGCCCTCTCTGCTTTCCTGCGGACTCGAGCCTCAAAAGCACTTTTTTTTCAATCTCGGCAGCCTCCGCAGCAAAAAAGAGAAACGTCCAGCTTTTGCTGCCACAGCAAAGGTGCCAGCGGGGAAAAGTGATGCTGCTTCTCACTGCCTCCTGGAACCCCTTCAAATGCCCCAGACAATTTGGCCCTCTCTGCTTTCCTGCGCACGCTATCCTCAAAAACACCTTTTTTCACTTTCGGCGCTGTTTGGAGCAAAAAAGACAAACGTCCAGCTTTTGCTGCCACAGCAAAGGTGCCAGCGGGGAAAAGTGATGCTGGTCCTCACTGCCTCCTGGAACCCCTTCAAATGCCCCAGACAATTTGGCCCTCTCTGCTTTGCTGTGGACTCGAACGTGAAATGAAACTTTTTTCACTCTCGGCAGCCTCCGCAGCAAAAAAGAGAAACGTCCAGCTTTTGCTGCCACAGCAAAGGTGCCAGCGGGGAAAAGTGATGCTGGTCCTCACTGCCTCCTGGAACCCCCTCAAATGCCCCAGACAATTTGGCCCTCTCTGCTTTCCTGCGGACTCGAGCCTCAAAAGCACCTTTTTTTTACTCCCGGCAGCGTCTGGAGCAAAAAAGACAAACGTCAAGCTATTGCTGCCACAGCAAAGGTGCCAGCGTGGGAAAAGTGATGCTGGTCCTCACTGCCTCCTGGAACCCCTTCAAATGCCCCAGACAATTTGGCCCTCTCTGCTTTCCTGCGGTCTCAAGCCTCAAAAACACTTTTTTTTTACTCTCGGCAGCCTCCGCAGCAAAAAAGACAAACGTCCAGCTTTTGCTGCCACAGCAAAGGTGCCAGCGGGGAAAAGTGATGCTGGTCCTCACTGCGTCCTGGAACCCCTTCAAATGCCCCAGAAAAATTGGCCCTCTCTGCTTTCCTGCGGACTCGAGCCTCAAAAGCACTTTTTTTTCATACTCGGCAGCCTCTGGAGCAAAAAAGACAAACGTCCAGCTTTTGCTGCCACAGCAAAGGTGCCAGCGGGGAAAAGTGATGCTGGTCCTCACTGCCTCCTGGAACCCCTTCAAATGCCCCAGACAATTTGGCCCTCTCTGCTTTGCTGTGGACTCGAGCGTGAAATGAAACTTTTTTCAATCTCGGCAGCCTCCGCAGCAAAAAAGAGAAACGTCCAGCTTTTGCTGCCACAGCAAAGGTGCCAGCGGGGAAAAGTGATGCTGCTTCTCACTGCCTCCTGGAACCCCTTCAAATGCCCCAGACAATTTGGCCCTCTCTGCTTTCCTGAAAAGTCTATCCTCAAAAGCACCTTTTTTCACTTTCGGCGCTGTTTGGAGCAAAAAAGACAAACATCCAGCTTTTGCTGCCACAGCAAAGGTGCCAGCGGGGAAAAGTGATGCTGGTCCTCACTGCCTCCTGGAACCCCTTCAAATGCCCCAGACAATTTGGCCCTCTCTGCTTTCCTGCGGACTCGAGCCTCAAAAGCACCTTTTTTTTACTCTCGGCAGCCTTCGCAGCAAAAAAGACAAATGTCCAGCTTTTGCTGCCACAGCAAATGTGCCAGCGGGGAAAAGTGATGCTGGTCCTCACTGCCTCCTGGAACCCCTTCAAATGCCCCAGACAATTTGGCCCTCTCTGCTTTCCTGCGCACGCTATCCTCAAAAGCACCTTTTTTTTACTCTCGGCAGCCTCCGCAGCAAAAAAGACAAACGTCCAGCTTTTGCTGCCACAGAAAAGGTGCCAGCGGGGAAAAGTGATGCTGCTTCTCACTGCCTCCTGGAACCCCTTCAAATGTCCCAGACAAATTGGCCCTCTCTGCTTTCCTGAAAAGTCTATCCTCAAAAGCACCTTTTTTCACTTACGGCGCTGTTTGGAGCAAAAAAGACAAACGTCCAGCTTTTGCTGCCACAGCAAAGGTGCCAGCGGGGAAAAGTGATGCTGGTCCTCACTGCCTCCTGGAACCCCTTCAAATGCCCCAGACAATTTGGCCCTCTCTGCTTTCCTGCGCACGCTATCCTCAAAAGCACCTTTTTTCACTTTCGGCGCTGTTTGGAGCAAAAAAGACAAACGTCCAGCTTTTGCTGCCACAGCAAAGGTGCCAGCGGGGAAAAGTGATGCTGCTTCTCACTGCCTCCTGGAACCCCTTCAAATGCCCCAGACAATTTGGCCCTCTCTGCTTTCCTGAAAAGTCTATCCTCAAAAGCACCTTTTTTCACTTTCGGCGCTGTTTGGAGCAAAAAGGACAAACGTCCAGCTTTTGCTGCCACAGCAAAGGTGCCAGCGGGGAAAAGTGATGCTGCTTCTCACTGCCTCCTGGAACCCCTTCAAATGCCCCAGACAATTTGGCCCTCTCTGCTTTCCTGCGCACGCTATCCTCAAAAGCACCTTTTTTCACTTTCGGCGCTGTTTGGAGCAAAAAGGACAAACGTCCAGCTTTTGCTGCCACAGCAAAGGTGCCAGCGGGGAAAAGTGATGCTGCTTCTCACTGCCTCCTGGAACCCCTTCAAATGCCCCAGACAATTTGGCCCTCTCTGCTTTCCTGAAAAGTCTATCCTCAAAAGCACCTTTTTTCACTTTCGGCGCTGTTTGGAGCAAAAAAGACAAACGTCCAGCTTTTGCTGCCACAGCAAAGGTGCCAGCGGGGAAAAGTGATGCTGGTCCTCACTGCCTCCTGGAACCCCTTCAAATGCCCCAGACAATTTGGCCCTCTCTGCTTTCCTGAAAAGTCTATCCTCAAAAGCACCTTTTTTCACTTTCGGCGCTGTTTGGAGCAAAAAAGACAAACGTCCAGCTTTTGCTGCCACAGCAAAGGTGCCAGCGGGGAAAAGTGATGCTGCTTCTCACTGCCTCCTGGAACCCCTTCAAATGCCCCAGACAATTTGGCCCTCTCTGCTTTCCTGAAAAGTCTATCCTCAAAAGCACCTTTTTTCACTTTCGGCGCTGTTTGGAGCAAAAAGGACAAACGTCCAGCTTTTGCTGCCACAGCAAAGGTGCCAGCGGGGAAAAGTGATGCTGGTCCTCACTGCCTCCTGGAACCCCTTCAAATGCCCCAGACAATTTGGCCCTCTCTGCTTTCCTGAAAAGTCTATCCTCAAAAGCACCTTTTTTCACTTTCGGCGCTGTTTGGAGCAAAAAAGACAAACGTCCAGCTTTTGCTGCCACAGCAAAGGTGCCAGCGGGGAAAAGTGATGCTGCTTCTCACTGCCTCCTGGAACCCCTTCAAATGCCCCAGACAATTTGGCCCTCTCTCCTTTCCTGAAAAGTCTATCCTCAAAAGCACCTTTTTTCACTTTCGGCGCTGTTTGGAGCAAAAAAGACAAACGTCCAGCTTTTGCTGCCACAGCAAAGGTGCCAGCGGGGAAAAGTGATGCTGCTTCTCACTGCCTCCTGGAACCCCTTCAAATGCCCCAGACAATTTGGCCCTCTCTGCTTTCCTGAAAAGTCTATCCTCAAAAGCACCTTTTTTCACTTTCGGCGCTGTTTGGAGCAAAAAAGACAAACGTCCAGCTTTTGCTGCCACAGCAAAGGTGCCAGCGGGGAAAAGTGATGCTGGTCCTCACTGCCTCCTGGAACCCCTTCAAATGCCCCAGACAATTTGGCCCTCTCTGCTTTCCTGAAAAGTCTATCCTCAAAAGCACCTTTTTTCACTTTCGGCGCTGTTTGGAGCAAAAAAGACAAACGTCCAGCTTTTGCTGCCACAGCAAAGGTGCCAGCGGGGAAAAGTGATGCTGCTTCTCACTGCCTCCTGGAACCCCTTCAAATGCCCCAGACAATTTGGCCCTCTCTGCTTTCCTGAAAAGTCTATCCTCAAAAGCACCTTTTTTCACTTTCGGCGCTGTTTGGAGCAAAAAGGACAAACGTCCAGCTTTTGCTGCCACAGCAAAGGTGCCAGCGGGGAAAAGTGATGCTGCTTCTCACTGCCTCCTGGAACCCCTTCAAATGCCCCAGACAATTTGGCCCTCTCTGCTTTCCTGCGCACGCTATCCTCAAAAGCACCTTTTTTCACTTTCGGCGCTGTTTGGAGCAAAAAGGACAAACGTCCAGCTTTTGCTGCCACAGCAAAGGTGCCAGCGGGGAAAAGTGATGCTGCTTCTCACTGCCTCCTGGAACCCCTTCAAATGCCCCAGACAATTTGGCCCTCTCTGCTTTCCTGCGCACTCTATCCTCAAAAGGACCTTTTTTCACTTTCGGCGCTGTTTGGAGCAAAAAAGACAAACGTCCAGCTTTTGCTGCCACAGCAAAGGTGCCAGCGGGGAAAAGTGATGCTGGTCCTCACTGCCTCCTGGAACCCCTTCAAATGCCCCAGACAATTTGGCCCTCTCTGCTTTCCTGAAAAGTCTATCCTCAAAAGCACCTTTTTTCACTTTCGGCGCTGTTTGGAGCAAAAAAGACAAACGTCCAGCTTTTGCTGCCACAGCAAAGGTGCCAGCGGGGAAAAGTGATGCTGCTTCTCACTGCCTCCTGGAACCCCTTCAAATGCCCCAGACAATTTGGCCCTCTCTGCTTTCCTGAAAAGTCTATCCTCAAAAGCACCTTTTTTCACTTTCGGCGCTGTTTGGAGCAAAAAAGACAAACGTCCAGCTTTTGCTGCCACAGCAAAGGTGCCAGCGGGGAAAAGTGATGCTGGTCCTCACTGCCTCCTGGAACCCCTTCAAATGCCACAGACAATTTGGCCCTCTCTGCTTTCCTGAAAAGTCTATCCTCAAAAGCACCTTTTTTCACTTTCGGCGCTGTTTGGAGCAAAAAAGACAAACGTCCAGCTTTTGCTGCCACAGCAAAGGTGCCAGCGGGGAAAAGTGATGCTGCTTCTCACTGCCTCCTGGAACCCCTTCAAATGCCCCAGACAATTTGGCCCTCTCTGCTTTCCTGCGCACGCTATCCTCAAAAGCACCTTTTTTCACTTTCGGCGCTGTTTGGAGCAAAAAGGACAAACGTCCAGCTTTTGCTGCCACAGCAAAGGTGCCAGCGGGGAAAAGTGATGCTGCTTCTCACTGCCTCCTGGAACCCCTTCAAATGCCCCAGATTATTTGGCCCTCTCTGCTTTCCTGCAAAATCTATCCTCAAAAGCACCTTTTTTCACTTTCGGCGCTGTTTGGAGCAAAAAGGACAAACGTCCAGCTTTTGCTGCCACAGCAAAGGTGCCAGCGAGGAAAAGTGATGCTGCTTCTCACTGCCTCCTGGAACCCCTTCAAATGCCCCAGACAATTTGGCCCTCTCTGCTTTCCTGCGCACTCTATCCTCAAAAGCACCTTTTTTCACTTTCGGCGCTGTTTGGAGCAAAAAAGACAAACGTCCAGCTTTTGCTGCCACAGCAAAGGTGCCAGCGGGGAAAAGTGATGCTGGTCCTCACTGCCTCCTGGAACCCCTTCAAATGCCCCAGACAATTTGGCCCTCTCTGCTTTCCTGAAAAGTCTATCCTCAAAAGCACCTTTTTTCACTTTCGGCGCTGTTTGGAGCAAAAAAGACAAACGTCCAGCTTTTGCTGCCACAGCAAAGGTGCCAGCGGGGAAAAGTGATGCTGCTTCTCACTGCCTCCTGGAACCCCTTCAAATGCCCCAGACAATTTGGCCCTCTCTGCTTTCCTGCGCACGCTACCCTCAAAAGCACCTTTTTTCACTTTCGGCGCTGTTTGGAGCAAAAAAGACAAACGTCCAGCTTTTGCTGCCACAGCAAAGGTGCCAGCGGGGAAAAGTGATGCTGCTTCTCACTGCCTCCTGGAACCCCTTCAAATGCCCCAGACAATTTGGCCCTCTCTGCTTTCCTGAAAAGTCTATCTTCAAAAGCACCTTTTTTCACTTTCGGCGCTGTTTGGAGCAAAAAAGACAAACGTCCAGCTTTTGCTGCCACAGCAAAGGTGCCAGCGGGGAAAAGTGATGCTGGTCCTCACTGCCTCCTGGAACCCCTTCAAATGCCCCAGACAATTTGGCCCTCTCTGCTTTCCTGCGCACTCTATCCTCAAAAGCACCTTTTTTCACTTTCGGCGCTGTTTGGAGCAAAAAAGACAAACGTCCAGCTTTTGCTGCCACAGCAAAGGTGCCAGCGGGGAAAAGTGATGCTGCTTCTCACTGCCTCCTGGAACCCCTTCAAATGTCCCAGACAATTTGGCCCTCTCTGTTTCCTGCGCACTCTATCCTCAAAAGCACCTTTTTTCACTTTCGGCGCTGTTTGAAGCAAAAAAGACAAACGTCCAGCTTTTGCTGCCACAGCAAAGGTGCCAGCGGGGAAAAGTGATGCTGGTCCTCACTGCCTCCTGGAACCCCTTCAAATGCCCCAGACAATTTGGCCCTCTCTGCTTTCCTGAAAAGTCTATCCTCAAAAGCACCTTTTTTCACTTTCGGCGCTGTTTGGAGCAAAAAAGACAAACGTCCAGCTTTTGCTGCCACAGCAAAGGTGCCAGCGGGGAAAAGTGATGCTGGTCCTCACTGCCTCCTGGAACCCCTTCAAATGCCCCAGACAATTTGGCCCTCTCTGCTTTCCTGCGCACGCTATCCTCAAAAGCACCTTTTTTCACTTTCGGCGCTGTTTGGAGCAAAAAGGACAAACGTCCAGCTTTTGCTGCCACAGCAAAGGTGCCAGCGGGGAAAAGTGATGCTGGTCCTCACTGCCTCCTGGAACCCCTTCAAATGCCCCAGACAATTTGGCCCTCTCTGCTTTCCTGAAAAGTCTATCCTCAAAAGCACCTTTTTTCACTTTCGGCGCTGTTTGGAGCAAAAAAGACAAACGTCCAGCTTTTGCTGCCACAGCAAAGGTGCCAGCGGGGAAAAGTGATGCTGCTTCTCACTGCCTCCTGGAACCCCTTCAAATGTCCCAGACAATTTGGCCCTCTCTGTTTCCTGCGCACTCTATCCTCAAAAGCACCTTTTTTCACTTTCGGCGCTGTTTGGAGCAAAAAAGACAAACGTCCAGCTTTTGCTGCCACAGCAAAGGTGCCAGCGGGGAAAAGTGATGCTGGTCCTCACTGCCTCCTGGAACCCCTTCAAATGCCCCAGACAATTTGGCCCTCTCTGCTTTCCTGCGCACGCTATCCTCAAAAGCACCTTTTTTCACTTTCGGCGCTGTTTGGAGCAAAAAAGACAAACGTCCAGCTTTTGCTGCCACAGCAAAGGTGCCAGCGGGGAAAAGTGATGCTGCTTCTCACTGCCTCCTGGAACCCCTTCAAATGCCCCAGACAATTTGGCCCTCTCTGCTTTCCTGCGCACGCTATCCTCAAAAGCACCTTTTTTCACTTTCGGCGCTGTTTGGAGCAAAAAGGACAAACGTCCAGCTTTTGCTGCCACAGCAAAGGTGCCAGCGGGGAAAAGTGATGCTGCTTCTCACTGCCTCCTGGAACCCCTTCAAATGCCCCAGACAATTTGGCCCTCTCTGCTTTCCTGCAAAATCTATCCTCAAAAGCACCTTTTTTCACTTTCGGCGCTGTTTGGAGCAAAAAGGACAAACGTCCAGCTTTTGCTGCCACAGCAAAGGTGCCAGCGGGGAAAAGTGATGCTGCTTCTCACTGCCTCCTGGAACCCCTTCAAATGCCCCAGACAATTTGGCCCTCTCTGCTTTCCTGCAAAATCTATCCTCAAAAGCACCTTTTTTCACTTTCGGCGCTGTTTGGAGCAAAAAAGACAAACGTCCAGCTTTTGCTGCCACAGCAAAGGTGCCAGCGGGGAAAAGTGATGCTGCTTCTCACTGCCTCCTGGAACCCCTTCAAATGCCCCAGACAATTTGGCCCTCTCTGCTTTCCTGAAAAGTCTATCCTCAAAAGCACCTTTTTTCACTTTCGGCGCTGTTTGGAGCAAAAAAGACAAACGTCCAGCTTTTGCTGCCACAGCAAAGGTGCCAGCGGGGAAAAGTGATGCTGGTCCTCACTGCCTACTGGAACCCCTTCAAATGCCACAGACAATTTGGCCCTCTCTGCTTTCCTGCGGACTCGAGCCTCAAAAGCACTTTTTTTTCAATCTCGGCAGCCTCCGCAGCAAAAAAGAGAAACGTCCAGCTTTTGCTGCCACAGCAAAGGTGCCAGCGGGGAAAAGTGATGCTGCTTCTCACTGCCTCCTGGAACCCCTTCAAATGCCCCAGACAATTTGGCCCTCTCTGCTTTCCTGCGCACGCTATCCTCAAAAACACCTTTTTTCACTTTCGGCGCTGTTTGGAGCAAAAAAGACAAACGTCCAGCTTTTGCTGCCACAGCAAAGGTGCCAGCGGGGAAAAGTGATGCTGGTCCTCACTGCCTCCTGGAACCCCTTCAAATGCCCCAGACAATTTGGCCCTCTCTGCTTTGCTGTGGACTCGAGCGTGAAATGAAACTTTTTTCACTCTCGGCAGCCTCCGCAGCAAAAAAGAGAAACGTCCAGCTTTTGCTGCCACAGCAAAGGTGCCAGCGGGGAAAAGTGATGCTGGTCCTCACTGCCTCCTGGAACCCCCTCAAATGCCCCAGACAATTTGGCCCTCTCTGCTTTGCTGTGGACTCGAGCGTGAAATGAAACTTTTTTCACTCTCGGCAGCCTCCGCAGCAAAAAAGAGAAACGTCCAGCTTTTGCTGCCACAGCAAAGGTGCCAGCGGGGAAAAGTGATGCTGGTCCTCACTGCCTCCTGGAACCCCCTCAAATGCCCCAGACAATTTGGCCCTCTCTGCTTTCCTGCGGACTCGAGCCTCAAAAGCACCTTTTTTTTACTCTCGGCAGCGTCTGGAGCAAAAAAGACAAACGTCAAGCTATTGCTGCCACAGCAAAGGTGCCAGCGTGGGAAAAGTGATGCTGGTCCTCACTGCCTCCTGGAACCCCTTCAAATGCCCCAGACAATTTGGCCCTCTCTGCTTTCCTGCGGTCTCAAGCCTCAAAAACACTTTTTTTTTTACTCTCGGCAGCCTCCGCAGCAAAAAAGACAAACGTCCAGCTTTTGCTGCCACAGCAAAGGTGCCAGCGGGGAAAAGTGATGCTGGTCCTCACTGCGTCCTGGAACCCCTTCAAATGCCCCAGAAAAATTGGCCCTCTCTGCTTTCCTGCGGACTCGAGCCTCAAAAGCACTTTTTTTTCATACTCGGCAGCCTCTGGAGCAAAAAAGACAAACGTCCAGCTTTTGCTGCCACAGCAAAGGTGCCAGCGGGGAAAAGTGATGCTGGTCCTCACTGCCTCCTGGAACCCCTTCAAATGCCCCAGACAATTTGGCCCTCTCTGCTTTGCTGTGGACTCGAGCGTGAAATGAAACTTTTTTCAATCTCGGCAGCCTCCGCAGCAAAAAAGAGAAACGTCCAGCTTTTGCTGCCACAGAAAAGGTGCCAGCGGGGAAAAGTGATGCTGCTTCTCACTGCCTCCTGGAACCCCTTCAAATGCCCCAGACAATTTGGCCCTCTCTGCTTTCCTGCGCACGCTACCCTCAAAAGCACCTTTTTTCACTTTCGGCGCTGTTTGGAGCAAAAAAGACAAACGTCCAGCTTTTGCTGCCACAGCAAAGGTGCCAGCGGGGAAAAGTGATGCTGCTTCTCACTGCCTCCTGGAACCCCTTCAAATGCCCCAGACAATTTGGCCCTCTCTGCTTTCCTGAAAAGTCTATCTTCAAAAGCACCTTTTTTCACTTTCGGCGCTGTTTGGAGCAAAAAAGACAAACGTCCAGCTTTTGCTGCCACAGCAAAGGTGCCAGCGGGGAAAAGTGATGCTGGTCCTCACTGCCTCCTGGAACCCCTTCAAATGCCCCAGACAATTTGGCCCTCTCTGCTTTCCTGCGCACTCTATCCTCAAAAGCACCTTTTTTCACTTTCGGCGCTGTTTGGAGCAAAAAAGACAAACGTCCAGCTTTTGCTGCCACAGCAAAGGTGCCAGCGGGGAAAAGTGATGCTGCTTCTCACTGCCTCCTGGAACCCCTTCAAATGTCCCAGACAATTTGGCCCTCTCTGTTTCCTGCGCACTCTATCCTCAAAAGCACCTTTTTTCACTTTCGGCGCTGTTTGAAGCAAAAAAGACAAACGTCCAGCTTTTGCTGCCACAGCAAAGGTGCCAGCGGGGAAAAGTGATGCTGGTCCTCACTGCCTCCTGGAACCCCTTCAAATGCCCCAGACAATTTGGCCCTCTCTGCTTTCCTGAAAAGTCTATCCTCAAAAGCACCTTTTTTCACTTTCGGCGCTGTTTGGAGCAAAAAAGACAAACGTCCAGCTTTTGCTGCCACAGCAAAGGTGCCAGCGGGGAAAAGTGATGCTGGTCCTCACTGCCTCCTGGAACCCCTTCAAATGCCCCAGACAATTTGGCCCTCTCTGCTTTCCTGCGCACGCTATCCTCAAAAGCACCTTTTTTCACTTTCGGCGCTGTTTGGAGCAAAAAGGACAAACGTCCAGCTTTTGCTGCCACAGCAAAGGTGCCAGCGGGGAAAAGTGATGCTGGTCCTCACTGCCTCCTGGAACCCCTTCAAATGCCCCAGACAATTTGGCCCTCTCTGCTTTCCTGAAAAGTCTATCCTCAAAAGCACCTTTTTTCACTTTCGGCGCTGTTTGGAGCAAAAAAGACAAACGTCCAGCTTTTGCTGCCACAGCAAAGGTGCCAGCGGGGAAAAGTGATGCTGCTTCTCACTGCCTCCTGGAACCCCTTCAAATGTCCCAGACAATTTGGCCCTCTCTGTTTCCTGCGCACTCTATCCTCAAAAGCACCTTTTTTCACTTTCGGCGCTGTTTGGAGCAAAAAAGACAAACGTCCAGCTTTTGCTGCCACAGCAAAGGTGCCAGCGGGGAAAAGTGATGCTGGTCCTCACTGCCTCCTGGAACCCCTTCAAATGCCCCAGACAATTTGGCCCTCTCTGCTTTCCTGCGCACGCTATCCTCAAAAGCACCTTTTTTCACTTTCGGCGCTGTTTGGAGCAAAAAAGACAAACGTCCAGCTTTTGCTGCCACAGCAAAGGTGCCAGCGGGGAAAAGTGATGCTGCTTCTCACTGCCTCCTGGAACCCCTTCAAATGCCCCAGACAATTTGGCCCTCTCTGCTTTCCTGCGCACGCTATCCTCAAAAGCACCTTTTTTCACTTTCGGCGCTGTTTGGAGCAAAAAGGACAAACGTCCAGCTTTTGCTGCCACAGCAAAGCTGCCAGCGGGGAAAAGTGATGCTGGTCCTCACTGCCTCCTGGAACCCCTTCAAATGCCCCAGACAATTTGGCCCTCTCTGCTTTCCTGAAAAGTCTATCCTCAAAAGCACCTTTTTTCACTTTCGGCGCTGTTTGGAGCAAAAAAGACAAACGTCCAGCTTTTGCTGCCACAGCAAAGGTGCCAGCGGGGAAAAGTGATGCTGCTTCTCACTGCCTCCTGGAACCCCTTCAAATGCCCCAGACAATTTGGCCCTCTCTGCTTTCCTGCGCACGCTACCCTCAAAAGCACCTTTTTTCACTTTCGGCGCTGTTTGGAGCAAAAAAGACAAACGTCCAGCTTTTGCTGCCACAGCAAAGGTGCCAGCGGGGAAAAGTGATGCTGCTTCTCACTGCCTCCTGGAACCCCTTCAAATGCCCCAGACAATTTGGCCCTCTCTGCTTTCCTGAAAAGTCTATCTTCAAAAGCACCTTTTTTCACTTTCGGCGCTGTTTGGAGCAAAAAAGACAAACGTCCAGCTTTTGCTGCCACAGCAAAGGTGCCAGCGGGGAAAAGTGATGCTGGTCCTCACTGCCTCCTGGAACCCCTTCAAATGCCCCAGACAATTTGGCCCTCTCTGCTTTCCTGCGCACTCTATCCTCAAAAGCACCTTTTTTCACTTTCGGCGCTGTTTGGAGCAAAAAAGACAAACGTCCAGCTTTTGCTGCCACAGCAAAGGTGCCAGCGGGGAAAAGTGATGCTGCTTCTCACTGCCTCCTGGAACCCCTTCAAATGTCCCAGACAATTTGGCCCTCTCTGTTTCCTGCGCACTCTATCCTCAAAAGCACCTTTTTTCACTTTCGGCGCTGTTTGAAGCAAAAAAGACAAACGTCCAGCTTTTGCTGCCACAGCAAAGGTGCCAGCGGGGAAAAGTGATGCTGGTCCTCACTGCCTCCTGGAACCCCTTCAAATGCCCCAGACAATTTGGCCCTCTCTGCTTTCCTGAAAAGTCTATCCTCAAAAGCACCTTTTTTCACTTTCGGCGCTGTTTGGAGCAAAAAAGACAAACGTCCAGCTTTTGCTGCCACAGCAAAGGTGCCAGCGGGGAAAAGTGATGCTGGTCCTCACTGCCTCCTGGAACCCCTTCAAATGCCCCAGACAATTTGGCCCTCTCTGCTTTCCTGCGCACGCTATCCTCAAAAGCACCTTTTTTCACTTTCGGCGCTGTTTGGAGCAAAAAGGACAAACGTCCAGCTTTTGCTGCCACAGCAAAGGTGCCAGCGGGGAAAAGTGATGCTGGTCCTCACTGCCTCCTGGAACCCCTTCAAATGCCCCAGACAATTTGGCCCTCTCTGCTTTCCTGAAAAGTCTATCCTCAAAAGCACCTTTTTTCACTTTCGGCGCTGTTTGGAGCAAAAAAGACAAACGTCCAGCTTTTGCTGCCACAGCAAAGGTGCCAGCGGGGAAAAGTGATGCTGCTTCTCACTGCCTCCTGGAACCCCTTCAAATGTCCCAGACAATTTGGCCCTCTCTGTTTCCTGCGCACTCTATCCTCAAAAGCACCTTTTTTCACTTTCGGCGCTGTTTGGAGCAAAAAAGACAAACGTCCAGCTTTTGCTGCCACAGCAAAGGTGCCAGCGGGGAAAAGTGATGCTGGTCCTCACTGCCTCCTGGAACCCCTTCAAATGCCCCAGACAATTTGGCCCTCTCTGCTTTCCTGCGCACGCTATCCTCAAAAGCACCTTTTTTCACTTTCGGCGCTGTTTGGAGCAAAAAAGACAAACGTCCAGCTTTTGCTGCCACAGCAAAGGTGCCAGCGGGGAAAAGTGATGCTGCTTCTCACTGCCTCCTGGAACCCCTTCAAATGCCCCAGACAATTTGGCCCTCTCTGCTTTCCTGCGCACGCTATCCTCAAAAGCACCTTTTTTCACTTTCGGCGCTGTTTGGAGCAAAAAGGACAAACGTCCAGCTTTTGCTGCCACAGCAAAGGTGCCAGCGGGGAAAAGTGATGCTGCTTCTCACTGCCTCCTGGAACCCCTTCAAATGCCCCAGACAATTTGGCCCTCTCTGCTTTCCTGCAAAATCTATCCTCAAAAGCACCTTTTTTCACTTTCGGCGCTGTTTGGAGCAAAAAGGACAAACGTCCAGCTTTTGCTGCCACAGCAAAGGTGCCAGCGGGGAAAAGTGATGCTGCTTCTCACTGCCTCCTGGAACCCCTTCAAATGCCCCAGACAATTTGGCCCTCTCTGCTTTCCTGCAAAATCTATCCTCAAAAGCACCTTTTTTCACTTTCGGCGCTGTTTGGAGCAAAAAAGACAAACGTCCAGCTTTTGCTGCCACAGCAAAGGTGCCAGCGGGGAAAAGTGATGCTGCTTCTCACTGCCTCCTGGAACCCCTTCAAATGCCCCAGACAATTTGGCCCTCTCTGCTTTCCTGAAAAGTCTATCCTCAAAAGCACCTTTTTTCACTTTCGGCGCTGTTTGGAGCAAAAAAGACAAACGTCCAGCTTTTGCTGCCACAGCAAAGGTGCCAGCGGGGAAAAGTGATGCTGGTCCTCACTGCCTACTGGAACCCCTTCAAATGCCACAGACAATTTGGCCCTCTCTGCTTTCCTGCGGACTCGAGCCTCAAAAGCACTTTTTTTTCAATCTCGGCAGCCTCCGCAGCAAAAAAGAGAAACGTCCAGCTTTTGCTGCCACAGCAAAGGTGCCAGCGGGGAAAAGTGATGCTGCTTCTCACTGCCTCCTGGAACCCCTTCAAATGCCCCAGACAATTTGGCCCTCTCTGCTTTCCTGCGCACGCTATCCTCAAAAACACCTTTTTTCACTTTCGGCGCTGTTTGGAGCAAAAAAGACAAACGTCCAGCTTTTGCTGCCACAGCAAAGGTGCCAGCGGGGAAAAGTGATGCTGGTCCTCACTGCCTCCTGGAACCCCTTCAAATGCCCCAGACAATTTGGCCCTCTCTGCTTTGCTGTGGACTCGAGCGTGAAATGAAACTTTTTTCACTCTCGGCAGCCTCCGCAGCAAAAAAGAGAAACGTCCAGCTTTTGCTGCCACAGCAAAGGTGCCAGCGGGGAAAAGTGATGCTGGTCCTCACTGCCTCCTGGAACCCCCTCAAATGCCCCAGACAATTTGGCCCTCTCTGCTTTGCTGTGGACTCGAGCGTGAAATGAAACTTTTTTCACTCTCGGCAGCCTCCGCAGCAAAAAAGAGAAACGTCCAGCTTTTGCTGCCACAGCAAAGGTGCCAGCGGGGAAAAGTGATGCTGGTCCTCACTGCCTCCTGGAACCCCCTCAAATGCCCCAGACAATTTGGCCCTCTCTGCTTTCCTGCGGACTCGAGCCTCAAAAGCACCTTTTTTTTACTCTCGGCAGCGTCTGGAGCAAAAAAGACAAACGTCAAGCTATTGCTGCCACAGCAAAGGTGCCAGCGTGGGAAAAGTGATGCTGGTCCTCACTGCCTCCTGGAACCCCTTCAAATGCCCCAGACAATTTGGCCCTCTCTGCTTTCCTGCGGTCTCAAGCCTCAAAAACACTTTTTTTTTTACTCTCGGCAGCCTCCGCAGCAAAAAAGACAAACGTCCAGCTTTTGCTGCCACAGCAAAGGTGCCAGCGGGGAAAAGTGATGCTGGTCCTCACTGCGTCCTGGAACCCCTTCAAATGCCCCAGAAAAATTGGCCCTCTCTGCTTTCCTGCGGACTCGAGCCTCAAAAGCACTTTTTTTTCATACTCGGCAGCCTCTGGAGCAAAAAAGACAAACGTCCAGCTTTTGCTGCCACAGCAAAGGTGCCAGCGGGGAAAAGTGATGCTGGTCCTCACTGCCTCCTGGAACCCCTTCAAATGCCCCAGACAATTTGGCCCTCTCTGCTTTGCTGTGGACTCGAGCGTGAAATGAAACTTTTTTCAATCTCGGCAGCCTCCGCAGCAAAAAAGAGAAACGTCCAGCTTTTGCTGCCACAGAAAAGGTGCCAGCGGGGAAAAGTGATGCTGCTTCTCACTGCCTCCTGGAACCCCTTCAAATGCCCCAGACAATTTGGCCCTCTCTGCTTTCCTGCGCACGCTACCCTCAAAAGCACCTTTTTTCACTTTCGGCGCTGTTTGGAGCAAAAAAGACAAACGTCCAGCTTTTGCTGCCACAGCAAAGGTGCCAGCGGGGAAAAGTGATGCTGCTTCTCACTGCCTCCTGGAACCCCTTCAAATGCCCCAGACAATTTGGCCCTCTCTGCTTTCCTGAAAAGTCTATCTTCAAAAGCACCTTTTTTCACTTTCGGCGCTGTTTGGAGCAAAAAAGACAAACGTCCAGCTTTTGCTGCCACAGCAAAGGTGCCAGCGGGGAAAAGTGATGCTGGTCCTCACTGCCTCCTGGAACCCCTTCAAATGCCCCAGACAATTTGGCCCTCTCTGCTTTCCTGCGCACTCTATCCTCAAAAGCACCTTTTTTCACTTTCGGCGCTGTTTGGAGCAAAAAAGACAAACGTCCAGCTTTTGCTGCCACAGCAAAGGTGCCAGCGGGGAAAAGTGATGCTGCTTCTCACTGCCTCCTGGAACCCCTTCAAATGTCCCAGACAATTTGGCCCTCTCTGTTTCCTGCGCACTCTATCCTCAAAAGCACCTTTTTTCACTTTCGGCGCTGTTTGAAGCAAAAAAGACAAACGTCCAGCTTTTGCTGCCACAGCAAAGGTGCCAGCGGGGAAAAGTGATGCTGGTCCTCACTGCCTCCTGGAACCCCTTCAAATGCCCCAGACAATTTGGCCCTCTCTGCTTTCCTGAAAAGTCTATCCTCAAAAGCACCTTTTTTCACTTTCGGCGCTGTTTGGAGCAAAAAAGACAAACGTCCAGCTTTTGCTGCCACAGCAAAGGTGCCAGCGGGGAAAAGTGATGCTGGTCCTCACTGCCTCCTGGAACCCCTTCAAATGCCCCAGACAATTTGGCCCTCTCTGCTTTCCTGCGCACGCTATCCTCAAAAGCACCTTTTTTCACTTTCGGCGCTGTTTGGAGCAAAAAAGACAAACGTCCAGCTTTTGCTGCCACAGCAAAGGTGCCAGCGGGGAAAAGTGATGCTGCTTCTCACTGCCTCCTGGAACCCCTTCAAATGCCCCAGACAATTTGGCCCTCTCTGCTTTCCTGCGCACGCTATCCTCAAAAGCACCTTTTTTCACTTTCGGCGCTGTTTGGAGCAAAAAAGACAAACGTCCAGCTTTTGCTGCCACAGCAAAGGTGCCAGCGGGGAAAAGTGATGCTGGTCCTCACTGCCTCCTGGAACCCCTTCAAATGCCCCAGACAATTTGGCCCTCTCTGCTTTCCTGCGCACGCTATCCTCAAAAGCACCTTTTTTCACTTTCGGCGCTGTTTGGAGCAAAAAAGACAAACGTCCAGCTTTTGCTGCCACAGCAAAGGTGCCAGCGGGGAAAAGTGATGCTGCTTCTCACTGCCTCCTGGAACCCCTTCAAATGCCCCAGACAATTTGGCCCTCTCTGCTTTCCTGCGCACGCTATCCTCAAAAGCACCTTTTTTCACTTTCGGCGCTGTTTGGAGCAAAAAGGACAAACGTCCAGCTTTTGCTGCCACAGCAAAGGTGCCAGCGGGGAAAAGTGATGCTGCTTCTCACTGCCTCCTGGAACCCCTTCAAATGCCCCAGACAATTTGGCCCTCTCTGCTTTCCTGCAAAATCTATCCTCAAAAGCACCTTTTTTCACTTTCGGCGCTGTTTGGAGCAAAAAGGACAAACGTCCAGCTTTTGCTGCCACAGCAAAGGTGCCAGCGGGGAAAAGTGATGCTGCTTCTCACTGCCTCCTGGAACCCCTTCAAATGCCCCAGACAATTTGGCCCTCTCTGCTTTCCTGCAAAATCTATCCTCAAAAGCACCTTTTTTCACTTTCGGCGCTGTTTGGAGCAAAAAAGACAAACGTCCAGCTTTTGCTGCCACAGCAAAGGTGCCAGCGGGGAAAAGTGATGCTGCTTCTCACTGCCTCCTGGAACCCCTTCAAATGCCCCAGACAATTTGGCCCTCTCTGCTTTCCTGAAAAGTCTATCCTCAAAAGCACCTTTTTTCACTTTCGGCGCTGTTTGGAGCAAAAAAGACAAACGTCCAGCTTTTGCTGCCACAGCAAAGGTGCCAGCGGGGAAAAGTGATGCTGGTCCTCACTGCCTACTGGAACCCCTTCAAATGCCACAGACAATTTGGCCCTCTCTGCTTTCCTGCGGACTCGAGCCTCAAAAGCACTTTTTTTTCAATCTCGGCAGCCTCCGCAGCAAAAAAGAGAAACGTCCAGCTTTTGCTGCCACAGCAAAGGTGCCAGCGGGGAAAAGTGATGCTGCTTCTCACTGCCTCCTGGAACCCCTTCAAATGCCCCAGACAATTTGGCCCTCTCTGCTTTCCTGCGCACGCTATCCTCAAAAACACCTTTTTTCACTTTCGGCGCTGTTTGGAGCAAAAAAGACAAACGTCCAGCTTTTGCTGCCACAGCAAAGGTGCCAGCGGGGAAAAGTGATGCTGGTCCTCACTGCCTCCTGGAACCCCTTCAAATGCCCCAGACAATTTGGCCCTCTCTGCTTTGCTGTGGACTCGAGCGTGAAATGAAACTTTTTTCACTCTCGGCAGCCTCCGCAGCAAAAAAGAGAAACGTCCAGCTTTTGCTGCCACAGCAAAGGTGCCAGCGGGGAAAAGTGATGCTGGTCCTCACTGCCTCCTGGAACCCCCTCAAATGCCCCAGACAATTTGGCCCTCTCTGCTTTGCTGTGGACTCGAGCGTGAAATGAAACTTTTTTCACTCTCGGCAGCCTCCGCAGCAAAAAAGAGAAACGTCCAGCTTTTGCTGCCACAGCAAAGGTGCCAGCGGGGAAAAGTGATGCTGGTCCTCACTGCCTCCTGGAACCCCCTCAAATGCCCCAGACAATTTGGCCCTCTCTGCTTTCCTGCGGACTCGAGCCTCAAAAGCACCTTTTTTTTACTCTCGGCAGCGTCTGGAGCAAAAAAGACAAACGTCAAGCTATTGCTGCCACAGCAAAGGTGCCAGCGTGGGAAAAGTGATGCTGGTCCTCACTGCCTCCTGGAACCCCTTCAAATGCCCCAGACAATTTGGCCCTCTCTGCTTTCCTGCGGTCTCAAGCCTCAAAAACACTTTTTTTTTTACTCTCGGCAGCCTCCGCAGCAAAAAAGACAAACGTCCAGCTTTTGCTGCCACAGCAAAGGTGCCAGCGGGGAAAAGTGATGCTGGTCCTCACTGCGTCCTGGAACCCCTTCAAATGCCCCAGAAAAATTGGCCCTCTCTGCTTTCCTGCGGACTCGAGCCTCAAAAGCACTTTTTTTTCATACTCGGCAGCCTCTGGAGCAAAAAAGACAAACGTCCAGCTTTTGCTGCCACAGCAAAGGTGCCAGCGGGGAAAAGTGATGCTGGTCCTCACTGCCTCCTGGAACCCCTTCAAATGCCCCAGACAATTTGGCCCTCTCTGCTTTGCTGTGGACTCGAGCGTGAAATGAAACTTTTTTCAATCTCGGCAGCCTCCGCAGCAAAAAAGAGAAACGTCCAGCTTTTGCTGCCACAGAAAAGGTGCCAGCGGGGAAAAGTGATGCTGCTTCTCACTGCCTCCTGGAACCCCTTCAAATGCCCCAGACAATTTGGCCCTCTCTGCTTTCCTGCGCACGCTACCCTCAAAAGCACCTTTTTTCACTTTCGGCGCTGTTTGGAGCAAAAAAGACAAACGTCCAGCTTTTGCTGCCACAGCAAAGGTGCCAGCGGGGAAAAGTGATGCTGCTTCTCACTGCCTCCTGGAACCCCTTCAAATGCCCCAGACAATTTGGCCCTCTCTGCTTTCCTGAAAAGTCTATCTTCAAAAGCACCTTTTTTCACTTTCGGCGCTGTTTGGAGCAAAAAAGACAAACGTCCAGCTTTTGCTGCCACAGCAAAGGTGCCAGCGGGGAAAAGTGATGCTGGTCCTCACTGCCTCCTGGAACCCCTTCAAATGCCCCAGACAATTTGGCCCTCTCTGCTTTCCTGCGCACTCTATCCTCAAAAGCACCTTTTTTCACTTTCGGCGCTGTTTGGAGCAAAAAAGACAAACGTCCAGCTTTTGCTGCCACAGCAAAGGTGCCAGCGGGGAAAAGTGATGCTGCTTCTCACTGCCTCCTGGAACCCCTTCAAATGTCCCAGACAATTTGGCCCTCTCTGTTTCCTGCGCACTCTATCCTCAAAAGCACCTTTTTTCACTTTCGGCGCTGTTTGAAGCAAAAAAGACAAACGTCCAGCTTTTGCTGCCACAGCAAAGGTGCCAGCGGGGAAAAGTGATGCTGGTCCTCACTGCCTCCTGGAACCCCTTCAAATGCCCCAGACAATTTGGCCCTCTCTGCTTTCCTGAAAAGTCTATCCTCAAAAGCACCTTTTTTCACTTTCGGCGCTGTTTGGAGCAAAAAAGACAAACGTCCAGCTTTTGCTGCCACAGCAAAGGTGCCAGCGGGGAAAAGTGATGCTGGTCCTCACTGCCTCCTGGAACCCCTTCAAATGCCCCAGACAATTTGGCCCTCTCTGCTTTCCTGCGCACGCTATCCTCAAAAGCACCTTTTTTCACTTTCGGCGCTGTTTGGAGCAAAAAGGACAAACGTCCAGCTTTTGCTGCCACAGCAAAGGTGCCAGCGGGGAAAAGTGATGCTGGTCCTCACTGCCTCCTGGAACCCCTTCAAATGCCCCAGACAATTTGGCCCTCTCTGCTTTCCTGAAAAGTCTATCCTCAAAAGCACCTTTTTTCACTTTCGGCGCTGTTTGGAGCAAAAAAGACAAACGTCCAGCTTTTGCTGCCACAGCAAAGGTGCCAGCGGGGAAAAGTGATGCTGCTTCTCACTGCCTCCTGGAACCCCTTCAAATGTCCCAGACAATTTGGCCCTCTCTGTTTCCTGCGCACTCTATCCTCAAAAGCACCTTTTTTCACTTTCGGCGCTGTTTGGAGCAAAAAAGACAAACGTCCAGCTTTTGCTGCCACAGCAAAGGTGCCAGCGGGGAAAAGTGATGCTGGTCCTCACTGCCTCCTGGAACCCCTTCAAATGCCCCAGACAATTTGGCCCTCTCTGCTTTCCTGCGCACGCTATCCTCAAAAGCACCTTTTTTCACTTTCGGCGCTGTTTGGAGCAAAAAAGACAAACGTCCAGCTTTTGCTGCCACAGCAAAGGTGCCAGCGGGGAAAAGTGATGCTGCTTCTCACTGCCTCCTGGAACCCCTTCAAATGCCCCAGACAATTTGGCCCTCTCTGCTTTCCTGCGCACGCTATCCTCAAAAGCACCTTTTTTCACTTTCGGCGCTGTTTGGAGCAAAAAGGACAAACGTCCAGCTTTTGCTGCCACAGCAAAGGTGCCAGCGGGGAAAAGTGATGCTGCTTCTCACTGCCTCCTGGAACCCCTTCAAATGCCCCAGACAATTTGGCCCTCTCTGCTTTCCTGCAAAATCTATCCTCAAAAGCACCTTTTTTCACTTTCGGCGCTGTTTGGAGCAAAAAGGACAAACGTCCAGCTTTTGCTGCCACAGCAAAGGTGCCAGCGGGGAAAAGTGATGCTGCTTCTCACTGCCTCCTGGAACCCCTTCAAATGCCCCAGACAATTTGGCCCTCTCTGCTTTCCTGCAAAATCTATCCTCAAAAGCACCTTTTTTCACTTTCGGCGCTGTTTGGAGCAAAAAAGACAAACGTCCAGCTTTTGCTGCCACAGCAAAGGTGCCAGCGGGGAAAAGTGATGCTGCTTCTCACTGCCTCCTGGAACCCCTTCAAATGCCCCAGACAATTTGGCCCTCTCTGCTTTCCTGAAAAGTCTATCCTCAAAAGCACCTTTTTTCACTTTCGGCGCTGTTTGGAGCAAAAAAGACAAACGTCCAGCTTTTGCTGCCACAGCAAAGGTGCCAGCGGGGAAAAGTGATGCTGGTCCTCACTGCCTACTGGAACCCCTTCAAATGCCACAGACAATTTGGCCCTCTCTGCTTTCCTGCGGACTCGAGCCTCAAAAGCACTTTTTTTTCAATCTCGGCAGCCTCCGCAGCAAAAAAGAGAAACGTCCAGCTTTTGCTGCCACAGCAAAGGTGCCAGCGGGGAAAAGTGATGCTGCTTCTCACTGCCTCCTGGAACCCCTTCAAATGCCCCAGACAATTTGGCCCTCTCTGCTTTCCTGCGCACGCTATCCTCAAAAACACCTTTTTTCACTTTCGGCGCTGTTTGGAGCAAAAAAGACAAACGTCCAGCTTTTGCTGCCACAGCAAAGGTGCCAGCGGGGAAAAGTGATGCTGGTCCTCACTGCCTCCTGGAACCCCTTCAAATGCCCCAGACAATTTGGCCCTCTCTGCTTTGCTGTGGACTCGAGCGTCAAATGAAACTTTTTTCACTCTCGGCAGCCTCCGCAGCAAAAAAGAGAAACGTCCAGCTTTTGCTGCCACAGCAAAGGTGCCAGCGGGGAAAAGTGATGCTGGTCCTCACTGCCTCCTGGAACCCCCTCAAATGCCCCAGACAATTTGGCCCTCTCTGCTTTGCTGTGGACTCGAGCGTGAAATGAAACTTTTTTCACTCTCGGCAGCCTCCGCAGCAAAAAAGAGAAACGTCCAGCTTTTGCTGCCACAGCAAAGGTGCCAGCGGGGAAAAGTGATGCTGGTCCTCACTGCCTCCTGGAACCCCCTCAAATGCCCCAGACAATTTGGCCCTCTCTGCTTTCCTGCGGACTCGAGCCTCAAAAGCACCTTTTTTTTACTCTCGGCAGCGTCTGGAGCAAAAAAGACAAACGTCAAGCTATTGCTGCCACAGCAAAGGTGCCAGCGTGGGAAAAGTGATGCTGGTCCTCACTGCCTCCTGGAACCCCTTCAAATGCCCCAGACAATTTGGCCCTCTCTGCTTTCCTGCGGTCTCAAGCCTCAAAAACACTTTTTTTTTTACTCTCGGCAGCCTCCGCAGCAAAAAAGACAAACGTCCAGCTTTTGCTGCCACAGCAAAGGTGCCAGCGGGGAAAAGTGATGCTGGTCCTCACTGCGTCCTGGAACCCCTTCAAATGCCCCAGAAAAATTGGCCCTCTCTGCTTTCCTGCGGACTCGAGCCTCAAAAGCACTTTTTTTTCATACTCGGCAGCCTCTGGAGCAAAAAAGACAAACGTCCAGCTTTTGCTGCCACAGCAAAGGTGCCAGCGGGGAAAAGTGATGCTGGTCCTCACTGCCTCCTGGAACCCCTTCAAATGCCCCAGACAATTTGGCCCTCTCTGCTTTGCTGTGGACTCGAGCGTGAAATGAAACTTTTTTCAATCTCGGCAGCCTCCGCAGCAAAAAAGAGAAACGTCCAGCTTTTGCTGCCACAGAAAAGGTGCCAGCGGGGAAAAGTGATGCTGCTTCTCACTGCCTCCTGGAACCCCTTCAAATGCCCCAGACAATTTGGCCCTCTCTGCTTTCCTGCAAAATCTATCCTCAAAAGCACCTTTTTTCACTTTCGGCGCTGTTTGGAGCAAAAAAGACAAACGTCCAGCTTTTGCTGCCACAGCAAAGGTGCCAGCGGGGAAAAGTGATGCTGCTTCTCACTGCCTCCTGGAACCCCTTCAAATGCCCCAGACAATTTGGCCCTCTCTGCTTTCCTGAAAAGTCTATCCTCAAAAGCACCTTTTTTCACTTTCGGCGCTGTTTGGAGCAAAAAAGACAAACGTCCAGCTTTTGCTGCCACAGCAAAGGTGCCAGCGGGGAAAAGTGATGCTGGTCCTCACTGCCTCCTGGAACCCCTTCAAATGCCACAGACAATTTGGCCCTCTCTGCTTTCCTGCGGACTCGAGCCTCAAAAGCACTTTTTTTTCAATCTCGGCAGCCTCCGCAGCAAAAAAGAGAAACGTCCAGCTTTTGCTGCCACAGCAAAGGTGCCAGCGGGGAAAAATGATGCTGCTTCTCACTGCCTCCTGGAACCCCTTCAAATGCCCCAGACAATTTGGCCCTCTCTGCTTTCCTGCGCACGCTATCCTCAAAAACACCTTTTTTCACTTTCGGCGCTGTTTGGAGCAAAAAAGACAAACGTCCAGCTTTTGCTGCCACAGCAAAGGTGCCAGCGGGGAAAAGTGATGCTGGTCCTCACTGCCTCCTGGAACCCCTTCAAATGCCCCAGACAATTTGGCCCTCTCTGCTTTGCTGTGGACTCGAGCGTGAAATGAAACTTTTTTCACTCTCGGCAGCCTCCGCAGCAAAAAAGACAAACGTCCAGCTTTTGCTGCCACAGCAAAGGTGCCAGCGGGGAAAAGTGATGCTGGTCCTCACTGCCTCCTGGAACCCCCTCAAATGCCCCAGACAATTTGGCCCTCTCTGCTTTGCTGTGGACTCGAGCGTGAAATGAAACTTTTTTCACTCTCGGCAGCCTCCGCAGCAAAAAAGAGAAACGTCCAGCTTTTGCTGCCACAGCAAAGGTGCCAGCGGGGAAAAGTGATGCTGGTCCTCACTGCCTCCTGGAACCCCCTCAAATGCCCCAGACAATTTGGCCCTCTCTGCTTTCCTGCGGACTCGAGCCTCAAAAGCACCTTTTTTTTACTCTCGGCAGCGTCTGGAGCAAAAAAGACAAACGTCAAGCTATTGCTGCCACAGCAAAGGTGCCAGCGGGGAAAAGTGATGCTGGTCCTCACTGCCTCCTGGAACCCCTTCAAATGCCCCAGACAATTTGGCCCTCTCTGCTTTCCTGCGCACGCTATCCTCAAAAGCACCTTTTTTCACTTTCGGCGCTGTTTGGAGCAAAAAAGACAAACATCCAGCTTTTGCTGCCACAGCAAAGGTGCCAGCGGGGAAAAGTGATGCTGGTCCTCACTGCCTCCTGGAACCCCTTCAAATGCCCCAGACAATTTGGCCCTCTCTGCTTTCCTGCGCACGCTATCCTCAAAAGCACCTTTTTTCACTTTCGGCGCTGTTTGGAGCAAAAAAGACAAACGTCCAGCTTTTGCTGCCACAGCAAAGGTGCCAGCGGGGAAAAGTGATGCTGCTTCTCACTGCCTCCTGGAACCCCTTCAAATGCCCCAGACAATTTGGCCCTCTCTGCTTTCCTGCGCACGCTACCCTCAAAAGCACCTTTTTTCACTTTCGGCGCTGTTTGGAGCAAAAAAGACAAACGTCCAGCTTTTGCTGCCACAGCAAAGGTGCCAGCGGGGAAAAGTGATGCTGGTCCTCACTGCCTCCTGGAACCCCTTCAAATGCCCCAGACAATTTGGCCCTCTCTGCTTTCCTGCGCACGCTATCCTCAAAAGCACCTTTTTTCACTTTCGGCGCTGTTTGGAGCAAAAAAGACAAACGTCCAGCTTTTGCTGCCACAGCAAAGGTGCCAGCGGGGAAAAGTGATGCTGGTCCTCACTGCCTCCTGGAACCCCTTCAAATGCCCCAGACAATTTGGCCCTCTCTGCTTTCCTGCGGTCTCAAGCCTCAAAAACACATTTTTTTTACTCTCGGCAGCCTCCGCAGCAAAAAAGACAAACGTCCAGCTTTTGCTGCCACAGCAAAGGTGCCAGCGGGGAAAAGTGATGCTGGTCCTCACTGCGTCCTGGAACCCCTTCAAATGCCCCAGAAAAATTGGCCCTCTCTGCTTTCCTGCGGACTCGAGCCTCAAAAGCACTTTTTTTTCATACTCGGCAGCCTCTGGAGCAAAAAAGATAAACGTCCAGCTTTTGCTGCCACAGCAAAGGTGCCAGCGGGGAAAAGTGATGCTGGTACTCACTGCCTCCTGGAACCCCTTCAAATGCCCCAGACAATTTGGCCCTCTCTGCTTTCCTGCGGACTCGAGCCTCAAAAGCACCTTTTTTTTACTCTCGGCAGCCTCCGCAGCAAAAAAGACAAACGTCCAGCTTTTGCTGCCACAGCAAATGTGCCAGCGGAGAAAAGTGATGCTGGTCCTCACTGCCTCCTGGAACCCCTTCAAATGCCCCAGACAATTTGGCCCTCTCTGCTTTCCTGAAAAGTCTATCCTCAAAAGCACCTTTTTTCACTTTCGGCGCTGTTTGGAGCAAAAAAGACAAACGTCCAGCTTTTGCTGCCACAGCAAAGGTGCCAGCGGGGAAAAGTGATGCTGCTTCTCACTGCCTCCTGGAACCCCTTCAAATGCCCCAGACAATTTGGCCCTCTCTGCTTTCCTGCAAAATCTATCCTCAAAAGCACCTTTTTTCACTTTCGGCGCTGTTTGGAGCAAAAAAGACAAACGTCCAGCTTTTGCTGCCACAGCAAAGGTGCCAGCGGGGAAAAGTGATGCTGCTTCTCACTGCCTCCTGGAACCCCTTCAAATGCCCCAGACAATTTGGCCCTCTCTGCTTTCCTGAAAAGTCTATCCTCAAAAACACCTTTTTTCACTTTCGGCGCTGTTTGGAGCAAAAAAGACAAACGTCCAGCTTTTGCTGCCACAGCAAAGGTGCCAGCGGGGAAAAGTGATGCTGGTCCTCACTGCCTCCTGGAACCCCTTCAAATGCCCCAGACAATTTGGCCCTCTCTGCTTTGCTGTGGACTCGAGCCTCAAAAGCACTTTTTTTTCAATCTCGGCAGCCTCCGCAGCAAAAAAGAGAAACGTCCAGCTTTTGCTGCCACAGCAAAGGTGCCAGCGGGGAAAAGTGATGCTGGTCCTCACTGCCTCCTGGAACCCCCTCAAATGCCCCAGACAATTTGGCCCTCTCTGCTTTGCTGTGGACTCGAGCGTGAAATGAAACTTTTTTCACTCTCGGCAGCCTCCGCAGCAAAAAAGAGAAACGTCCAGCTTTTGCTGCCACAGCAAAGGTGCCAGCGGGGAAAAGTGATGCTGGTCCTCACTGCCTCCTGGAACCCCCTCAAATGCCCCAGACAATTTGGCCCTCTCTGCTTTCCTGCGGACTCGAGCCTCAAAAGCACCTTTTTTTTACTCTCGGCAGCGTCTGGAGCAAAAAAGACAAACGTCAAGCTATTGCTGCCACAGCAAAGGTGCCAGCGGGGAAAAGTGATGCTGGTCCTCACTGCCTCCTGGAACCCCTTCAAATGCCCCAGACAAATTGGCCCTCTCTGCTTTCCTGCGCACGCTATCCTCAAAAGCACCTTTTTTCACTTTCGGCGCTGTTTGGAGCAAAAAAGACAAACATCCAGCTTTTGCTGCCACAGCAAAGGTGCCAGCGGGGAAAAGTGATGCTGGTCCTCACTGCCTCCTGGAACCCCTTCAAATGCCCCAGACAATTTGGCCCTCTCTGCTTTCCTGAAAAGTCTATCCTCAAAAGCACCTTTTTTCACTTTCGGCGCTGTTTGGAGCAAAAAAGACAAACGTCCAGCTTTTGCTGCCACAGCAAAGGTGCCAGCGGGGAAAAGTGATGCTGCTTCTCACTGCCTCCTGGAACCCCTTCAAATGCCCCAGACAATTTGGCCCTCTCTGCTTTCCTGCGCACGCTACCCTCAAAAGCACCTTTTTTCACTTTCGGCGCTGTTTGGAGCAAAAAAGACAAACGTCCAGCTTTTGCTGCCACAGCAAAGGTGCCAGCGGGGAAAAGTGATGCTGGTCCTCACTGCCTCCTGGAACCCCTTCAAATGCCCCAGACAATTTGGCCCTCTCTGCTTTCCTGCGCACGCTATCCTCAAAAGCACCTTTTTTCACTTTCGGCGCTGTTTGGAGCAAAAAAGACAAACGTCCAGCTTTTGCTGCCACAGCAAAGGTGCCAGCGGGGAAAAGTGATGCTGGTCCTCACTGCCTCCTGGAACCCCTTCAAATGCCCCAGACAATTTGGCCCTCTCTGCTTTCCTGCGGTCTCAAGCCTCAAAAACACTTTTTTTTTACTCTCGGCAGCCTCCGCAGCAAAAAAGACAAACGTCCAGCTTTTGCTGCCACAGAAAAGGTGCCAGCGGGGAAAAGTGATGCTGGTCCTCACTGCGTCCTGGAACCCCTTCAAATGTCCCAGACAAATTGGCCCTCTCTGCTTTCCTGAAAAGTCTATCCTCAAAAGCACCTTTTTTCACTTTCGGCGCTGTTTGGAGCAAAAAAGACAAACGTCCAGCTTTTGCTGCCACAGCAAAGGTGCCAGCGGGGAAAAGTGATGCTGGTCCTCACTGCCTCCTGGAACCCCTTCAAATGCCCCAGACAATTTGGCCCTCTCTGCTTTCCTGAAAAGTCTATCCTCAAAAGCACCTTTTTTCACTTTCGGCGCTGTTTGGAGCAGAAAAGACAAACGTCCAGCTTTTGCTGCCACAGCAAAGGTGCCAGCGGGGAAAAGTGATGCTGCTTCTCACTGCCTCCTGGAACCCCTTCAAATGCCCCAGACAATTTGGCCCTCTCTGCTTTCCTGCGCACTCTATCCTCAAAAGCACCTTTTTTCACTTTCGGCGCTGTTTGGAGCAAAAAAGACAAACGTCCAGCTTTTGCTGCCACAGCAAAGGTGCCAGCGGGGAAAAGTGATGCTGCTTCTCACTGCCTCCTGGAACCCCTTCAAATGCCCCAGACAATTTGGCCCTCTCTGCTTTCCTGAAAAGTCTATCCTCAAAAGCACCTTTTTTCACTTTCGGCGCTGTTTGGAGCAAAAAGGACAAACGTCCAGCTTTTGCTGCCACAGCAAAGGTGCCAGCGGGGAAAAGTGATGCTGGTCCTCACTGCCTCCTGGAACCCCTTCAAATGCCCCAGACAATTTGGCCCTCTCTGCTTTCCTGAAAAGTCTATCCTCAAAAGCACCTTTTTTCACTTTCGGCGCTGTTTGGAGCAAAAAAGACAAACGTCCAGCTTTTGCTGCCACAGCAAAGGTGCCAGCGGGGAAAAGTGATGCTGCTTCTCACTGCCTCCTGGAACCCCTTCAAATGCCCCAGACAATTTGGCCCTCTCTGCTTTCCTGAAAAGTCTATCCTCAAAAGCACCTTTTTTCACTTTCGGCGCTGTTTGGAGCAAAAAAGACAAACGTCCAGCTTTTGCTGCCACAGCAAAGGTGCCAGCGGGGAAAAGTGATGCTGGTCCTCACTGCCTCCTGGAACCCCTTCAAATGCCCCAGACAATTTGGCCCTCTCTGCTTTCCTGAAAAGTCTATCCTCAAAAGCACCTTTTTTCACTTTCGGCGCTGTTTGGAGCAAAAAAGACAAACGTCCAGCTTTTGCTGCCACAGCAAAGGTGCCAGCGGGGAAAAGTGATGCTGCTTCTCACTGCCTCCTGGAACCCCTTCAAATGCCCCAGACAATTTGGCCCTCTCTGCTTTCCTGCGCACGCTATCCTCAAAAGCACCTTTTTTCACTTTCGGCGCTGTTTGGAGCAAAAAGGACAAACGTCCAGCTTTTGCTGCCACAGCAAAGGTGCCAGCGGGGAAAAGTGATGCTGCTTCTCACTGCCTCCTGGAACCCCTTCAAATGCCCCAGATTATTTGGCCCTCTCTGCTTTCCTGCAAAATCTATCCTCAAAAGCACCTTTTTTCACTTTCGGCGCTGTTTGGAGCAAAAAGGACAAACGTCCAGCTTTTGCTGCCACAGCAAAGGTGCCAGCGAGGAAAAGTGATGCTGCTTCTCACTGCCTCCTGGAACCCCTTCAAATGCCCCAGACAATTTGGCCCTCTCTGCTTTCCTGCGCACTCTATCCTCAAAAGGACCTTTTTTCACTTTCGGCGCTGTTTGGAGCAAAAAAGACAAACGTCCAGCTTTTGCTGCCACAGCAAAGGTGCCAGCGGGGAAAAGTGATGCTGGTCCTCACTGCCTCCTGGAACCCCTTCAAATGCCCCAGACAATTTGGCCCTCTCTGCTTTCCTGAAAAGTCTATCCTCAAAAGCACCTTTTTTCACTTTCGGCGCTGTTTGGAGCAAAAAAGACAAACGTCCAGCTTTTGCTGCCACAGCAAAGGTGCCAGCGGGGAAAAGTGATGCTGGTCCTCACTGCCTCCTGGAACCCCTTCAAATGCCCGAGACAATTTGGCCCTCTCTGCTTTCCTGCGCACGCTATCCTCAAAAGCACCTTTTTTCACTTTCGGCGCTGTTTGGAGCAAAAAAGACAAACGTCCAGCTTCTGCTGCCACAGCAAAGGTGCCAGCGGGGAAAAGTGATGCTGCTTCTCACTGCCTCCTGGAACCCCTTCAAATGTCCCAGACAATTTGGCCCTCTCTGTTTCCTGCGCACTCTATCCTCAAAAGCACCTTTTTTCAATTTCGGCGCTGTTTGGAGCAAAAAAGACAAACGTCCAGCTTTTGCTGCCACAGCAAAGGTGCCAGCGGGGAAAAGTGATGCTGGTCCTCACTGCCTCCTGGAACCCCTTCAAATGCCCCAGACAATTTGGCCCTCTCTGCTTTCCTGCGCACGCTATCCTCAAAAGCACCTTTTTTCACTTTCGGCGCTGTTTGGAGCAAAAAAGACAAACGTCCAGCTTTTGCTGCCACAGCAAAGGTGCCAGCGGGGAAAAGTGATGCTGGTCCTCACTGCCTCCTGGAACCCCTTCAAATGCCCCAGACAATTTGGCCCTCTCTGCTTTCCTGAAAAGTCTATCCTCAAAAGCACCTTTTTTCACTTTCGGCGCTGTTTGGAGCAAAAAAGACAAACGTCCAGCTTTTGCTGCCACAGCAAAGGTGCCAGCGGGGAAAAGTGATGCTGCTTCTCACTGCCTCCTGGAACCCCTTCAAATGCCCCAGACAATTTGGCCCTCTCTGCTTTCCTGCGCACGCTATCCTCAAAAGCACCTTTTTTCACTTTCGGCGCTGTTTGGAGCAAAAAGGACAAACGTCCAGCTTTTGCTGCCACAGCAAAGGTGCCAGCGGGGAAAAGTGATGCTGCTTCTCACTGCCTCCTGGAACCCCTTCAAATGCCCCAGACAATTTGGCCCTCTCTGCTTTCCTGCAAAATCTATCCTCAAAAGCACCTTTTTTCACTTTCGGCGCTGTTTGGAGCAAAAAAGACAAACGTCCAGCTTTTGCTGCCACAGCAAAGGTGCCAGCGGGGAAAAGTGATGCTGCTTCTCACTGCCTCCTGGAACCCCTTCAAATGCCCCAGACAATTTGGCCCTCTCTGCTTTCCTGAAAAGTCTATCCTCAAAAGCACCTTTTTTCACTTTCGGCGCTGTTTGGAGCAAAAAAGACAAACGTCCAGCTTTTGCTGCCACAGCAAAGGTGCCAGCGGGGAAAAGTGATGCTGGTCCTCACTGCCTCCTGGAACCCCTTCAAATGCCACAGACAATTTGGCCCTCTCTGCTTTCCTGAAAAGTCTATCCTCAAAAGCACCTTTTTTCACTTTCGGCGCTCTTTGGAGCAAAAAAGACAAACGTCCAGCTTTTGCTGCCACAGCAAAGGTGCCAGCGGGGAAAAGTGATGCTGCTTCTCACTGCCTCCTGGAACCCCTTCAAATGCCCCAGACAATTTGGCCCTCTCTGCTTTCCTGCGCACGCTATCCTCAAAAGCACCTTTTTTCACTTTCGGCGCTGTTTGGAGCAAAAAGGACAAACGTCCAGCTTTTGCTGCCACAGCAAAGGTGCCAGCGGGGAAAAGTGATGCTGCTTCTCACTGCCTCCTGGAACCCCTTCAAATGCCCCAGATTATTTGGCCCTCTCTGCTTTCCTGCAAAATCTATCCTCAAAAGCACCTTTTTTCACTTTCGGCGCTGTTTGGAGCAAAAAGGACAAACGTCCAGCTTTTGCTGCCACAGCAAAGGTGCCAGCGAGGAAAAGTGATGCTGCTTCCACTGCCTCCTGGAACCCCTTCAAATGCCCCAGACAATTTGGCCCTCTCTGCTTTCCTGCGCACGCTATCCTCAAAAGCACCTTTTTTCACTTTCGGCGCTGTTTGGAGCAAAAAAGACAAACGTCCAGCTTTTGCTGCCACAGCAAAGGTGCCAGCGGGGAAAAGTGATGCTGGTCCTCACTGCCTCCTGGAACCCCTTCAAATGCCCCAGACAATTTGGCCCTCTCTGCTTTCCTGAAAAGTCTATCCTCAAAAGCACCTTTTTTCACTTTCGGCGCTGTTTGGAGCAAAAAAGACAAACGTCCAGCTTTTGCTGCCACAGCAAAGGTGCCAGCGGGGAAAAGTGATGCTGCTTCTCACTGCCTCCTGGAACCCCTTCAAATGCCCCAGACAATTTGGCCCTCTCTGCTTTCCTGCGCACGCTATCCTCAAAAGCAACTTTTTTCACTTTCGGCGCTGTTTGGAGCAAAAAAGACAAACGTCCAGCTTTTGCTGCCACAGCAAAGGTGCCAGCGGTGAAAAGTGATGCTGGTCCTCACTGCCTCCTGGAACCCCTTCAAATGCCCCAGACAATTTGGCCCTCTCTGCTTTCCTGCGCACGCTATCCTCAAAAGCACCTTTTTTCACTTTCGGCGCTGTTTGGAGCAAAAAAGACAAACGTCCAGCTTTTGCTGCCACAGCAAAGGTGCCAGCGGGGAAAAGTGATGCTGGTCCTCACTGCCTCCTGGAACCCCTTCAAATGCCCGAGACAATTTGGCCCTCTCTGCTTTCCTGCGCACGCTACCCTCAAAAGCACCTTTTTTCACTTTCGGCGCTGTTTGGAGCAAAAAAGACAAACGTCCAGCTTTTGCTGCCACAGCAAAGGTGCCAGCGGGGAAAAGTGATGCTGCTTCTCACTGCCTCCTGGAACCCCTTCAAATGCCCCAGACAATTTGGCCCTCTCTGCTTTCCTGCGCACGCTACCCTCAAAAGCACCTTTTTTCACTTTCGGCGCTGTTTGGAGCAAAAAAGACAAACGTCCAGCTTTTGCTGCCACAGCAAAGGTGCCAGCGGGGAAAAGTGATGCTGGTACTCACTGCCTCCTGGAACCCCTTCAAATGCCCCAGACAATTTGGCCCTCTCTGCTTTCCTGCAAAATCTATCCTCAAAAGCACCTTTTTTCACTTTCGGCGCTGTTTGGAGCAAAAAAGACAAACGTCCAGCTTTTGCTGCCACAGCAAAGGTGCCAGCGGGGAAAAGTGATGCTGCTTCTCACTGCCTCCTGGAACCCCTTCAAATGCCCCAGACAATTTGGCCCTCTCTGCTTTCCTGAAAAGTCTATCCTCAAAAGCACCTTTTTTCACTTTCGGCGCTGTTTGGAGCAAAAAAGACAAACGTCCAGCTTTTGCTGCCACAGCAAAGGTGCCAGCGGGGAAAAGTGATGCTGGTCCTCACTGCCTCCTGGAACCCCTTCAAATGCCACAGACAATTTGGCCCTCTCTGCTTTCCTGAAAAGTCTATCCTCAAAAGCACCTTTTTTCACTTTCGGCGCTGTTTGGAGCAAAAAAGACAAACGTCCAGCTTTTGCTGCCACAGCAAAGGTGCCAGCGGGGAAAAGTGATGCTGCTTCTCACTGCCTCCTGGAACCCCTTCAAATGCCCCAGACAATTTGGCCCTCTCTGCTTTCCTGCGCACGCTATCCTCAAAAGCACCTTTTTTCACTTTCGGCGCTGTTTGGAGCAAAAAGGACAAACGTCCAGCTTTTGCTGCCACAGCAAAGGTGCCAGCGGGGAAAAGTGATGCTGCTTCTCACTGCCTCCTGGAACCCCTTCAAATGCCCCAGATTATTTGGCCCTCTCTGCTTTCCTGCAAAATCTATCCTCAAAAGCACCTTTTTTCACTTTCGGCGCTGTTTGGAGCAAAAAGGACAAACGTCCAGCTTTTGCTGCCACAGCAAAGGTGCCAGCGAGGAAAAGTGATGCTGCTTCTCACTGCCTCCTGGAACCCCTTCAAATGCCCCAGACAATTTGGCCCTCTCTGCTTTCCTGCGCACTCTATCCTCAAAAGGACCTTTTTTCACTTTCGGCGCTGTTTGGAGCAAAAAAGACAAACGTCCAGCTTTTGCTGCCACAGCAAAGGTGCCAGCGGGGAAAAGTGATGCTGGTCCTCACTGCCTCCTGGAACCCCTTCAAATGCCCCAGACAATTTGGCCCTCTCTGCTTTCCTGAAAAGTCTATCCTCAAAAGCACCTTTTTTCACTTTCGGCGCTGTTTGGAGCAAAAAAGACAAACGTCCAGCTTTTGCTGCCACAGCAAAGGTGCCAGCGGGGAAAAGTGATGCTGCTTCTCACTGCCTCCTGGAACCCCTTCAAATGCCCCAGACAATTTGGCCCTCTCTGCTTTCCTGCGCACGCTATCCTCAAAAGCACCTTTTTTCACTTTCGGCGCTGTTTGGAGCAAAAAAGACAAACGTCCAGCTTTTGCTGCCACAGCAAAGGTGCCAGCGGTGAAAAGTGATGTTGGTCCTCACTGCCTCCTGGAACCCCTTCAAATGCCCCAGACAATTTGGCCCTCTCTGCTTTCCTGCGCACGCTATCCTCAAAAGCACCTTTTTTCACTTTCGGCGCTGTTTGGAGCAAAAAAGACAAACGTCCAGCTTTTGCTGCCACAGCAAAGGTGCCAGCGGGGAAAAGTGATGCTGGTCCTCACTGCCTCCTGGAACCCCTTCAAATGCCCCAGACAATTTGGCCCTCTCTGCTTTCCTGCGCACGCTACCCTCAAAAGCACCTTTTTTCACTTTCGGCGCTGTTTGGAGCAAAAAAGACAAACGTCCAGCTTTTGCTGCCACAGCAAAGGTGCCAGCGGGGAAAAGTGATGCTGCTTCTCACTGCCTCCTGGAACCCCTTCAAATGCCCCAGACAATTTGGCCCTCTCTGCTTTCCTGAGCACGCTATCCTCAAAAGCACCTTTTTTCACTTTCGGCGCTGTTTGGAGCAAAAAGGACAAACGTCCAGCTTTTGCTGCCACAGCAAAGGTGCCAGCGGGGAAAAGTGATGCTGCTTCTCACTGCCTCCTGGAACCCCTTCAAATGCCCCAGACAATTTGGCCCTCTCTGCTTTCCTGCGGACTCTATCCTCAAAAGGACCTTTTTTCACTTTCGGCGCTGTTTGGAGCAAAAAAGACAAACGTCCAGCTTTTGCTGCCACAGCAAAGGTGCCAGCGGGGAAAAGTGATGCTGGTCCTCACTGCCTCCTGGAACCCCTTCAAATGCCCCAGACAATTTGGCCCTCTCTGCTTTCCTGAAAAGTCTATCCTCAAAAGCACCTTTTTTCACTTTCGGCGCTGTTTGGAGCAAAAAAGACAAACGTCCAGCTTTTGCTGCCACAGCAAAGGTGCCAGCGGGGAAAAGTGATGCTGCTTCTCACTGCCTCCTGGAACCCCTTCAAATGCCCCAGACAATTTGGCCCTCTCTGCTTTCCTGCGCACGCTATCCTCAAAAGCACCTTTTTTCACTTTCGGCGCTGTTTGGAGCAAAAAAGACAAACGTCCAGCTTTTGCTGCCACAGCAAAGGTGCCAGCGGGGAAAAGTGATGCTGGTCCTCACTGCCTCCTGGAACCCCTTCAAATGCCCCAGACAATTTGGCCCTCTCTGCTTTCCTGCGCACGCTATCCTCAAAAGCACCTTTTTTCACTTTCGGCGCTGTTTGGAGCAAAAAAGACAAACGTCCAGCTTTTGCTGCCACAGCAAAGGTGCCAGCGGGGAAAAGTGATGCTGCTTCTCACTGCCTCCTGGAACCCCTTCAAATGCCCCAGACAATTTGGCCCTCTCTGCTTTCCTGCGCACGCTATCCTCAAAAGCACCTTTTTTCACTTTCGGCGCTGTTTGGAGCAAAAAGGACAAACGTCCAGCTTTTGCTGCCACAGCAAAGGTGCCAGCGGGGAAAAGTGATGCTGCTTCTCACTGCCTCCTGGAACCCCTTCAAATGCCCCAGATTATTTGGCCCTCTCTGCTTTCCTGCAAAATCTATCCTCAAAAGCACCTTTTTTCACTTTCGGCGCTGTTTGGAGCAAAAAGGACAAACGTCCAGCTTTTGCTGCCACAGCAAAGGTGCCAGCGAGGAAAAGTGATGCTGCTTCCACTGCCTCCTGGAACCCCTTCAAATGCCCCAGACAATTTGGCCCTCTCTGCTTTCCTGCGCACTCTATCCTCAAAAGGACCTTTTTTCACTTTCGGCGCTGTTTGGAGCAAAAAAGACAAACGTCCAGCTTTTGCTGCCACAGCAAAGGTGCCAGCGGGGAAAAGTGATGCTGGTCCTCACTGCCTCCTGGAACCCCTTCAAATGCCCCAGACAATTTGGCCCTCTCTGCTTTCCTGAAAAGTCTATCCTCAAAAGCACCTTTTTTCACTTTCGGCGCTGTTTGGAGCAAAAAAGACAAACGTCCAGCTTTTGCTGCCACAGCAAAGGTGCCAGCGGGGAAAAGTGATGCTGCTTCTCACTGCCTCCTGGAACCCCTTCAAATGCCCCAGACAATTTGGCCCTCTCTGCTTTCCTGCGCACGCTATCCTCAAAAGCACCTTTTTTCACTTTCGGCGCTGTTTGGAGCAAAAAAGACAAACGTCCAGCTTTTGCTGCCACAGCAAAGGTGCCAGCGGTGAAAAGTGATGCTGGTCCTCACTGCCTCCTGGAACCCCTTCAAATGCCCCAGACAATTTGGCCCTCTCTGCTTTCCTGCGCACGCTATCCTCAAAAGCACCTTTTTTCACTTTCGGCGCTGTTTGGAGCAAAAAAGACAAACGTCCAGCTTTTGCTGCCACAGCAAAGGTGCCAGCGGGGAAAAGTGATGCTGGTCCTCACTGCCTCCTGGAACCCCTTCAAATGCCCGAGACAATTTGGCCCTCTCTGCTTTCCTGCGCACGCTACCCTCAAAAGCACCTTTTTTCACTTTCGGCGCTGTTTGGAGCAAAAAAGACAAACGTCCAGCTTTTGCTGCCACAGCAAAGGTGCCAGCGGGGAAAAGTGATGCTGCTTCTCACTGCCTCCTGGAACCCCTTCAAATGCCCGAGACAATTTGGCCCTCTCTGCTTTCCTGCGCACGCTACCCTCAAAAGCACCTTTTTTCACTTTCGGCGCTGTTTGGAGCAAAAAAGACAAACGTCCAGCTTTTGCTGCCACAGCAAAGGTGCCAGCGGGGAAAAGTGATGCTGGTCCTCACTGCCTCCTGGAACCCCTTCAAATGCCCCAGACAATTTGGCCCTCTCTGCTTTCCTGAAAAGTCTATCCTCAAAAGCACCTTTTTTCACTTTCGGCGCTGTTTGGAGCAAAAAAGACAAACGTCCAGCTTTTGCTGCCACAGCAAAGGTGCCAGCGGGGAAAAGTGATGCTGCTTCTCACTGCCTCCTGGAACCCCTTCAAATGCCCCAGACAATTTGGCCCTCTCTGCTTTCCTGAAAAGTCTATCCTCAAAAGCACCTTTTTTCACTTTCGGCGCTGTTTGGAGCAAAAAAGACAAACGTCCAGCTTTTGCTGCCACAGCAAAGGTGCCAGCGGGGAAAAGTGATGCTGGTCCTCACTGCCTCCTGGAACCCCTTCAAATGCCACAGACAATTTGGCCCTCTCTGCTTTCCTGAAAAGTCTATCCTCAAAAGCACCTTTTTTCACTTTCGGCGCTGTTTGGAGCAAAAAAGACAAACGTCCAGCTTTTGCTGCCACAGCAAAGGTGCCAGCGGGGAAAAGTGATGCTGCTTCTCACTGCCTCCTGGAACCCCTTCAAATGCCCCAGACAATTTGGCCCTCTCTGCTTTCCTGCGCACGCTATCCTCAAAAGCACCTTTTTTCACTTTCGGCGCTGTTTGGAGCAAAAAGGACAAACGTCCAGCTTTTGCTGCCACAGCAAAGGTGCCAGCGGGGAAAAGTGATGCTGCTTCTCACTGCCTCCTGGAACCCCTTCAAATGCCCCAGATTATTTGGCCCTCTCTGCTTTCCTGCAAAATCTATCCTCAAAAGCACCTTTTTTCACTTTCGGCGCTGTTTGGAGCAAAAAGGACAAACGTCCAGCTTTTGCTGCCACAGCAAAGGTGCCAGCGAGGAAAAGTGATGCTGCTTCTCACTGCCTCCTGGAACCCCTTCAAATGCCCCAGACAATTTGGCCCTCTCTGCTTTCCTGCGCACTCTATCCTCAAAAGGACCTTTTTTCACTTTCGGCGCTGTTTGGAGCAAAAAAGACAAACGTCCAGCTTTTGCTGCCACAGCAAAGGTGCCAGCGGGGAAAAGTGATGCTGGTCCTCACTGCCTCCTGGAACCCCTTCAAATGCCCCAGACAATTTGGCCCTCTCTGCTTTCCTGAAAAGTCTATCCTCAAAAGCACCTTTTTTCACTTTCGGCGCTGTTTGGAGCAAAAAAGACAAACGTCCAGCTTTTGCTGCCACAGCAAAGGTGCCAGCGGGGAAAAGTGATGCTGCTTCTCACTGCCTCCTGGAACCCCTTCAAATGCCCCAGACAATTTGGCCCTCTCTGCTTTCCTGCGCACGCTATCCTCAAAAGCACCTTTTTTCACTTTCGGCGCTGTTTGGAGCAAAAAAGACAAACGTCCAGCTTTTGCTGCCACAGCAAAGGTGCCAGCGGTGAAAAGTGATGTTGGTCCTCACTGCCTCCTGGAACCCCTTCAAATGCCCCAGACAATTTGGCCCTCTCTGCTTTCCTGCGCACGCTATCCTCAAAAGCACCTTTTTTCACTTTCGGCGCTGTTTGGAGCAAAAAAGACAAACGTCCAGCTTTTGCTGCCACAGCAAAGGTGCCAGCGGGGAAAAGTGATGCTGGTCCTCACTGCCTCCTGGAACCCCTTCAAATGCCCCAGACAATTTGGCCCTCTCTGCTTTCCTGCGCACGCTACCCTCAAAAGCACCTTTTTTCACTTTCGGCGCTGTTTGGAGCAAAAAAGACAAACGTCCAGCTTTTGCTGCCACAGCAAAGGTGCCAGCGGGGAAAAGTGATGCTGCTTCTCACTGCCTCCTGGAACCCCTTCAAATGCCCCAGACAATTTGGCCCTCTCTGCTTTCCTGAAAAGTCTATCCTCAAAAGCACCTTTTTTCACTTTCGGCGCTGTTTGGAGCAAAAAAGACAAACGTCCAGCTTTTGCTGCCACAGCAAAGGTGCCAGCGGGGAAAAGTGATGCTGCTTCTCACTGCCTCCTGGAACCCCTTCAAATGCCCCAGACAATTTGGCCCTCTCTGCTTTCCTGAAAAGTCTATCCTCAAAAGCACCTTTTTTCACTTTCGGCGCTGTTTGGAGCAAAAAAGACAAACGTCCAGCTTTTGCTGCCACAGCAAAGGTGCCAGCGGTGAAAAGTGATGCTGGTCCTCACTGCCTCCTGGAACCCCTTCAAATGCCCCAGACAATTTGGCCCTCTCTGCTTTCCTGCGCACGCTATCCTCAAAAGCACCTTTTTTCACTTTCGGCGCTGTTTGGAGCAAAAAAGACAAACGTCCAGCTTTTGCTGCCACAGCAAAGGTGCCAGCGGGGAAAAGTGATGCTGGTCCTCACTGCCTCCTGGAACCCCTTCAAATGCCCGAGACAATTTGGCCCTCTCTGCTTTCCTGCGCACGCTACCCTCAAAAGCACCTTTTTTCACTTTCGGCGCTGTTTGGAGCAAAAAAGACAAACGTCCAGCTTTTGCTGCCACAGCAAAGGTGCCAGCGGGGAAAAGTGATGCTGCTTCTCACTGCCTCCTGGAACCCCTTCAAATGCCCCAGACAATTTGGCCCTCTCTGCTTTCCTGCGCACGCTATCCTCAAAAGCACCTTTTTTCACTTTCGGCGCTGTTTGGAGCAAAAAGGACAAACGTCCAGCTTTTGCTGCCACAGCAAAGGTGCCAGCGGGGAAAAGTGATGCTGCTTCTCACTGCCTCCTGGAACCCCTTCAAATGCCCCAGATTATTTGGCCCTCTCTGCTTTCCTGCAAAATCTATCCTCAAAAGCACCTTTTTTCACTTTCGGCGCTGTTTGGAGCAAAAAGGACAAACGTCCAGCTTTTGCTGCCACAGCAAAGGTGCCAGCGAGGAAAAGTGATGCTGCTTCCACTGCCTCCTGGAACCCCTTCAAATGCCCCAGACAATTTGGCCCTCTCTGCTTTCCTGCGCACTCTATCCTCAAAAGGACCTTTTTTCACTTTCGGCGCTGTTTGGAGCAAAAAAGACAAACGTCCAGCTTTTGCTGCCACAGCAAAGGTGCCAGCGGGGAAAAGTGATGCTGGTCCTCACTGCCTCCTGGAACCCCTTCAAATGCCCCAGACAATTTGGCCCTCTCTGCTTTCCTGAAAAGTCTATCCTCAAAAGCACCTTTTTTCACTTTCGGCGCTGTTTGGAGCAAAAAAGACAAACGTCCAGCTTTTGCTGCCACAGCAAAGGTGCCAGCGGGGAAAAGTGATGCTGCTTCTCACTGCCTCCTGGAACCCCTTCAAATGCCCCAGACAATTTGGCCCTCTCTGCTTTCCTGCGCACGCTATCCTCAAAAGCACCTTTTTTCACTTTCGGCGCTGTTTGGAGCAAAAAAGACAAACGTCCAGCTTTTGCTGCCACAGCAAAGGTGCCAGCGGTGAAAAGTGATGCTGGTCCTCACTGCCTCCTGGAACCCCTTCAAATGCCCCAGACAATTTGGCCCTCTCTGCTTTCCTGCGCACGCTATCCTCAAAAGCACCTTTTTTCACTTTCGGCGCTGTTTGGAGCAAAAAAGACAAACGTCCAGCTTTTGCTGCCACAGCAAAGGTGCCAGCGGGGAAAAGTGATGCTGGTCCTCACTGCCTCCTGGAACCCCTTCAAATGCCCGAGACAATTTGGCCCTCTCTGCTTTCCTGCGCACGCTACCCTCAAAAGCACCTTTTTTCACTTTCGGCGCTGTTTGGAGCAAAAAAGACAAACGTCCAGCTTTTGCTGCCACAGCAAAGGTGCCAGCGGGGAAAAGTGATGCTGCTTCTCACTGCCTCCTGGAACCCCTTCAAATGCCCCAGACAATTTGGCCCTCTCTGCTTTCCTGCGCACGCTACCCTCAAAAGCACCTTTTTTCACTTTCGGCGCTGTTTGGAGCAAAAAAGACAAACGTCCAGCTTTTGCTGCCACAGCAAAGGTGCCAGCGGGGAAAAGTGATGCTGGTCCTCACTGCCTCCTGGAACCCCTTCAAATGCCCCAGACAATTTGGCCCTCTCTGCTTTCCTGAAAAGTCTATCCTCAAAAGCACCTTTTTTCACTTTCGGCGCTGTTTGGAGCAAAAAAGACAAACGTCCAGCTTTTGCTGCCACAGCAAAGGTGCCAGCGGGGAAAAGTGATGCTGCTTCTCACTGCCTCCTGGAACCCCTTCAAATGCCCCAGACAATTTGGCCCTCTCTGCTTTCCTGCGCACGCTATCCTCAAAAGCACCTTTTTTCACTTTCGGCGCTGTTTGGAGCAAAAAAGACAAACGTCCAGCTTTTGCTGCCACAGCAAAGGTGCCAGCGGTGAAAAGTGATGCTGGTCCTCACTGCCTCCTGGAACCCCTTCAAATGCCCCAGACAATTTGGCCCTCTCTGCTTTCCTGCGCACGCTATCCTCAAAAGCACCTTTTTTCACTTTCGGCGCTGTTTGGAGCAAAAAAGACAAACGTCCAGCTTTTGCTGCCACAGCAAAGGTGCCAGCGGTGAAAAGTGATGTTGGTCCTCACTGCCTCCTGGAACCCCTTCAAATGCCCCAGACAATTTGGCCCTCTCTGCTTTCCTGCGCACGCTATCCTCAAAAGCACCTTTTTTCACTTTCGGCGCTGTTTGGAGCAAAAAAGACAAACGTCCAGCTTTTGCTGCCACAGCAAAGGTGCCAGCGGGGAAAAGTGATGCTGGTCCTCACTGCCTCCTGGAACCCCTTCAAATGCCCCAGACAATTTGGCCCTCTCTGCTTTCCTGCGCACGCTACCCTCAAAAGCACCTTTTTTCACTTTCGGCGCTGTTTGGAGCAAAAAAGACAAACGTCCAGCTTTTGCTGCCACAGCAAAGGTGCCAGCGGGGAAAAGTGATGCTGCTTCTCACTGCCTCCTGGAACCCCTTCAAATGCCCCAGACAATTTGGCCCTCTCTGCTTTCCTGAAAAGTCTATCCTCAAAAGCACCTTTTTTCACTTTCGGCGCTGTTTGGAGCAAAAAAGACAAACGTCCAGCTTTTGCTGCCACAGCAAAGGTGCCAGCGGGGAAAAGTGATGCTGGTCCTCACTGCCTCCTGGAACCCCTTCAAATGCCACAGACAATTTGGCCCTCTCTGCTTTCCTGAAAAGTCTATCCTCAAAAGCACCTTTTTTCACTTTCGGCGCTGTTTGGAGCAAAAAAGACAAACGTCCAGCTTTTGCTGCCACAGCAAAGGTGCCAGCGGGGAAAAGTGATGCTGCTTCTCACTGCCTCCTGGAACCCCTTCAAATGCCCCAGACAATTTGGCCCTCTCTGCTTTCCTGAAAAGTCTATCCTCAAAAGCACCTTTTTTCACTTTCGGCGCTGTTTGGAGCAAAAAAGACAAACGTCCAGCTTTTGCTGCCACAGCAAAGGTGCCAGCGGTGAAAAGTGATGCTGGTCCTCACTGCCTCCTGGAACCCCTTCAAATGCCCCAGACAATTTGGCCCTCTCTGCTTTCCTGCGCACGCTATCCTCAAAAGCACCTTTTTTCACTTTCGGCGCTGTTTGGAGCAAAAAAGACAAACGTCCAGCTTTTGCTGCCACAGCAAAGGTGCCAGCGGGGAAAAGTGATGCTGGTCCTCACTGCCTCCTGGAACCCCTTCAAATGCCCGAGACAATTTGGCCCTCTCTGCTTTCCTGCGCACGCTACCCTCAAAAGCACCTTTTTTCACTTTCGGCGCTGTTTGGAGCAAAAAAGACAAACGTCCAGCTTTTGCTGCCACAGCAAAGGTGCCAGCGGGGAAAAGTGATGCTGCTTCTCACTGCCTCCTGGAACCCCTTCAAATGCCCCAGACAATTTGGCCCTCTCTGCTTTCCTGCGCACGCTACCCTCAAAAGCACCTTTTTTCACTTTCGGCGCTGTTTGGAGCAAAAAAGACAAACGTCCAGCTTTTGCTGCCACAGCAAAGGTGCCAGCGGGGAAAAGTGATGCTGGTACTCACTGCCTCCTGGAACCCCTTCAAATGCCCCAGACAATTTGGCCCTCTCTGCTTTCCTGCAAAATCTATCCTCAAAAGCACCTTTTTTCACTTTCGGCGCTGTTTGGAGCAAAAAAGACAAACGTCCAGCTTTTGCTGCCACAGCAAAGGTGCCAGCGGGGAAAAGTGATGCTGCTTCTCACTGCCTCCTGGAACCCCTTCAAATGCCCCAGACAATTTGGCCCTCTCTGCTTTCCTGAAAAGTCTATCCTCAAAAGCACCTTTTTTCACTTTCGGCGCTGTTTGGAGCAAAAAAGACAAACGTCCAGCTTTTGCTGCCACAGCAAAGGTGCCAGCGGGGAAAAGTGATGCTGGTCCTCACTGCCTCCTGGAACCCCTTCAAATGCCACAGACAATTTGGCCCTCTCTGCTTTCCTGAAAAGTCTATCCTCAAAAGCACCTTTTTTCACTTTCGGCGCTGTTTGGAGCAAAAAAGACAAACGTCCAGCTTTTGCTGCCACAGCAAAGGTGCCAGCGGGGAAAAGTGATGCTGCTTCTCACTGCCTCCTGGAACCCCTTCAAATGCCCCAGACAATTTGGCCCTCTCTGCTTTCCTGCGCACGCTATCCTCAAAAGCACCTTTTTTCACTTTCGGCGCTGTTTGGAGCAAAAAGGACAAACGTCCAGCTTTTGCTGCCACAGCAAAGGTGCCAGCGGGGAAAAGTGATGCTGCTTCTCACTGCCTCCTGGAACCCCTTCAAATGCCCCAGATTATTTGGCCCTCTCTGCTTTCCTGCAAAATCTATCCTCAAAAGCACCTTTTTTCACTTTCGGCGCTGTTTGGAGCAAAAAGGACAAACGTCCAGCTTTTGCTGCCACAGCAAAGGTGCCAGCGAGGAAAAGTGATGCTGCTTCTCACTGCCTCCTGGAACCCCTTCAAATGCCCCAGACAATTTGGCCCTCTCTGCTTTCCTGCGCACTCTATCCTCAAAAGCACCTTTTTTCACTTTCGGCGCTGTTTGGAGCAAAAAAGACAAACGTCCAGCTTTTGCTGCCACAGCAAAGGTGCCAGCGGGGAAAAGTGATGCTGCTTCTCACTGCCTCCTGGAACCCCTTCAAATGCCCCAGACAATTTGACCCTCTCTGCTTTCCTGAAAAGTCTATCCTCAAAAGCACCTTTTTTCACTTTCGGCGCTGTTTGGAGCAAAAAAGACAAACGTCCAGCTTTTGCTGCCACAGCAAAGGTGCCAGC
>NW_028127868.1:0-20000 GCF_965231255.1 Vanellus vanellus
GCGGAGGGCGCCCCGTACCGCTGCCGCCGCAGCGGGGGGGGGGGGGGGGGGTGTTTGGTTGGGGGGGTTTGGGGGGGGGGGGGAGGGGGGTTCCGGAATTCTCTCGGTTTGGCTCAAATCGCGAAGGGGGAGGGGGAGGGGATGGGAAGGGGAAGGGAATGGGAAGGGGGAGGGGATGGCGATGGGGAGGGGGAGGGGAGGGGAAGGGGGAGAGGAAGGGGGAGGGGGAGGGGATGGGATGCGGGAAGGGGGAGGGGGAGGGGAAGGGAATGGGAATGGGATGGGGGAGGGGGAGGGGGAGGGAATGGGAATGGGGAAGGGGAATGGGAAGGGAATGGGAAGGGGAAGGGGGAGGGGAGGGGGAGGGGAAGGGGGAGGGGAAGGGGGAGGGGAGGGGAAGGGGGAGGGGGAGGGGATGGGGATGGGAAGGAGGAGGGGGAGGGGGAGGGGGAGGGGAGGGGGAAGGGGGAGGGGAAGGAAATGGGAAGGGGATGGGGATGGGAAGGGGGAGGGGAACGGAATGGGAAGGGGGAGGGGAAGGGGGAGGGGGAGGGGAGGGGGAGGGGAGGGGAGGGGAGGGGAAGGGGGAGGGGGAGGGGAGGGGAGGGGAGGGGAGGGGGAGGGGAGGGGGAGGGGAAGGGGGAGGGAATGGCAATGGCAATGGGAATGGGAAGGGGGAGGGGGAGGGGGAGGGGGAGGGGAAGGGGAGGGGGAGGGGGAGGGGAGGGGGAGGGGAAGGGGGAGGGGGAGCGGGAGGGGGAGGGGGAGGGAATGGGAATGGCAATGGCAATGGGAATGGGAAGGGGGAGGGGGATGGGGAGGGGGAAGGGGAGGGGGAGGGGGAGGGGGAGGGGGAGGGGGAGGGGGAGGGGGAGGGGGAGGGGGCGGTGCCGGAGAATCCCTCACCTTTAGGTACTCCCGCACCACTTCCTCGGGGCTCTCTCCCAAAAAGACGTAAAAATCCAGAATTCCCCCAATGGTGCGGTAAGTGACAGCCGGAGTGGGCTGCAGGGAGACCTCTGCGAACAAAGGGTGTCCCCAAATCAATTTGGGATATTTACCGCCATCCGAAGGAGCGGGAGAAAAAAAAAAAAAAAAAAAACAACTAAAAAATATATATATATTTAAAAAAAAAAAAAAACGGTTTAGGAGAAAATATCACCCAAAATTATTCAAGGAATAAAAGGGTATGCAAGGAATAGGCAAGGAATATGCAAAAATATTCAAGGAATACAAAATATTGATTTTTTAAATCTTTATTGATTTTTTAATTTTTTATTTATTTTTTAATTTTTTATTGATTTTTTAATTTTTAATTTATTTTTTAATTTTTAATTTATTTTTAAATTTCTTCTTTATTTTTTATTTTTAATTTATTTTTTAATTTTTATTTATTTTTTAATTTTTAATTTCTTTTTCAATTTTTTATTTACTTTTCAATTTTTTATTTCTTCTTTAATTTGTTCTTTATTTTTTAATTTTTAATTTATTTTTTAATTTTTGATTTATTTTTTAAATTTTTATTTATTTTTTAATTTTTTATTTATTTTTTAATTTTTAATTTATTTTTCAATTTTTTATTTATTTTTCAATTTTTTATTTATATTTAAATTTTTTCTTTATTTTTTAAAGTTTAATTTATTTTTTAATTTTTAATTTATTTTTTAATTTTTTCTTTATTTTTTTAATTTTTATTTATTTTTTAATTTTAAATTTATTTTTTAAATTTTATTTATTTTTCAATTTTTAATTTATTTTTAATTTCTTATTTATTTTTTAATTTTTAATTTATTTTTTAAATTTTTATTTATTTTTAATTTTTAATTTATTTTTGAATTTTTTCTTTATTTTTTTAATTTTTATTTATTTTTCAATTTTTAATTTTTTTTTAATTTTTTATTTATTTTTCAATTTTTAATTTATTTCTTTTTTTTCTTTATTTTTTAAATTTTTATTTATTTTTCAATTTTTAATTTATTTTTTAATTTTTTCTTTATTTTTCAATTTTTCTTTATTTCTCAATTTTTTCTTTATTTTTTATGTTTTTATTTATTTTTTTAATTTTCATCCCCCCCCCCTCAAACTATCCGTATTTCCATTCTTTCCCGATCCGAGAAACGAAAAGAAATCCTTTTTTTTCCCCCCGTAAACGTTGCGCGTCTTTGTTCATTGCCTATTTCTTAAGCGCTGCTAAATTTGGGGCTCTGATTTTCAAAAAAACCCAAAAAAAAAAATAAAACCAACTTTGCGCCCCACCAAAAATGCGCACGGGGTGTCGACAGCCCTCTCGCGACACACCCGTAATGCCGTTTTTATAGGAAACGGGCGGAAACGCTTAAAAAAAAAAACCAAAAAAAAATAAAATTAAATTAAATTTAGAAAAATCAGGCAATTTTAAGACCGCTTTTTTTTTTTTTTTCCGCAATTTGACACAGCGCTGTGTTGTGGCTGAAACGCTCCGTCGGGGCGGCGCAGCCCGGGTAGCGCGGCTGAAAGGTATTTTTAAATTTTGGGGGATTGGGGGGGATTGGGGGCGGTTATATTTGAGATCGATGACATTTATATATTTATATGTATTGAATGGATCGGGGTTTATGCATTAAATATCGATATCGATATCTATTCGATAGATGTAGAATATCTTTTTATATTTTATATCTATTACATAGATATGTTTCTATATTTAATAGATATATTGATATTTTAAATATATATAGTTTTGTATCTAGAATATATATAAAATATAATATATTAACATTATCTTAATTATATTATTAATATATATTTATTGTGTTTATCTTTATTTTTATATATTTATTATATTTATCTTTATTTTTATATTATATTTATATTTATTATATTAAATAGATATTCAATGTATATATTTATATATTAAATATATTTTTTAATATATAGAATATATATAAAATATAATATATTAACATTATCTTAATTATATTGTTAATATATATTTATTATATTTATCTTTATTTTTATATATTCATTATATTTATCTTTATTTTTATATTATATTTATATTTATTGTATTAAATTTATATTAAATATATATATTTATATATTAAATATATATTTTTATATATAGAATATATATAAAATATATTAACATTATATTAATTGTATTATTAATATATATTTATTATATTTATTTTTATTTTTATATTATATTTATATTTATTATATTAAATTTATATTAAATATATATTTTTATATAGAATATATATAAGATATAATATATTAACATTATATTAATTATATTATTAATATATATGTATTATATTTATCTTTATTTTTATATTATATTTATATTTATTATATTAAATATATATTATATATATATTTATATATTAAATACATATATTTATATATATAAAATATATATAAAATGTAATATATTGATATCATATTAATTATATTATTAATATATATTTATTATATTTATCTTTATTTTTATATTCTATTTATATTTATTATATTTTCTATGTATTGGATATATATACTTAGAGATTAAATATATATATTTATATATATAAAGTATGTATAAAATATAATAAATTAATATTGTATTAATTATATTATTAATATATATTTATTATATGTTTTTATTTTTATATTATATTTATATTTATTATATTTTTTATATATTAGATGTATATTTTTATATATAGATATATATATTTTTTTATATATATATTTTTTATATATATATATTTTTATATATAGAATATATATAAAATATAATATATTAATATCGTATTAATTATATTATTAATATATATTTATTCTATATTTATTTTTATATTCTATTTATATTTATTATGTTTTGTATGTATTAAATATATTTATTTATATATTAAATATATATTATTTTAATTATATATTAACATTCATATTTATTATAAATATGTATTTTATATTCAATATATTTATTTTCCCATATAAAATACATAATGAAATATATTAATACGATATGAATTCTATTATTAATATCTATTTATAGATATAAAATATATATATTTACATATAAAATCCCTATTACAATATAGTGGCTCTTCTATATGTGCCGTTTCGATATTCCTCTCTTCCCTGCTTCCCCATCCTCCGCCCTACGCCACCCCCCCTCTTCCCCGCCGTGTGGCCGATCCTTTTCCCTCCCCAATTTAAGGGATTTCGGGCGCCTTCGGGCCCCGCCCCCCTTACCCATGGCGTTGCTGTTCATCAAGAAAACGCCAAAAGAAGCGCCGCTGTTGTCTTCCAAACACAAGAAGAACGTCTGAACGCCGTATAAGTTCTCTACGTTCTGAACGGGAAAGGAAAAAGCCCATTATTAAAAAAAAATAAAAAAAATTAAAAAAAATAAATAAATTTAAAAAAATTTAAAAAAAAAATAAAAAAATAAAAAAATAAATAAATTTTAAAAAAATTAAAAAAAAATAAAAAAATAAAAAAATAAAAAATAAAAAATAAAAAAATAAATAAATTTTAAAAAATTTAAAAAATTAAAAAATAAAAAAATAAAAAATAAAAAAATAAAAAAATAAAAAATAAAAAATAAATAAATTTTAAAAAATTTAAAAAAATTAAAAAATAAAAAAATAAAAAAATAAAAAAATAAAAAAATAAAAAAATAAAAAAATAAAAAAATAAAAAAAATAAAAAAATAAAAAAAATAAAAAAAAAAAAATAAGCGCTAGCCGTACGCTCCCTCCGCTGTCCCAAAATTTGTGTCCCGCCTGCGGTTGAACCTTTGGAAAGGCGACGGCAAAAAGTCAAATCCGCCACATCCACTTCATTATTTCTCCCTTTTCGGGGAAGGTCTTTAAGTGGGGTTAAAAGCAGTGGGAAGCAGAGATTTGAGGAAACCCCAAACAAAGCGGTGTAGAGACTCCAATAAAATCCAGGGGAAAAATAGTCTTATTATTCCTTCTTCCGCCGTGTACGTTCCTTTTCCCGCTCCCCACGAGCGATTCCGCGTCAGAAATCGAACGGGTTTTTTTGGGGTTGGGTTTTTTTTTGGCAATATCACCTCGTTGAGCTCTACCCAATATTTCCTTTTTCTCACCGACCCCAAATTCGATGAAGAAACCCAGCAAGGACGTTTGGCGCTCTGGTTCCCCCCCCGCCCCCACCCCCCCCCAAAAAAAAAAAATCTCGCATGGGGGAATCCGAATCAGAAAAAAAAAAAAAAAAAAAAAAAAGATAAGCAAAAAATTAATCCGAAGCAAAAAAAAAAAAAAGATAAGTAAAAAATTAATCCGAATCAGAAAAAAAAAGAAACGTTAAGTAAAAAATTAATCCGAATCAGGAAAAAAATAAAAAAAATTATAAGCAAAAAATGAATCTGAAGCAGAAAAAAAAAGAAATGTTAAGTAAAAAATTAATCCGAATCAGGAAAAAAATAAAAAAAAATGATAAGCAAAAAATGAATCCGAATCAGAAAAAAAAAAAGATAAGCAAAAAATGAATCCGAATCAGAAAAAAAAATCAAAAACGATAAGCAAAAAATGAATCCGAATCAGAAAAAAAAAAAAGATAAGCAAAAAATGAATCCGAATCAGAAAAAAAAAATCAAAAACGATAAGCAAAAAATGAATCCGAATCAGAAAAAAAAAAACGATAAGCAAAAAATTAATCCGAATCAGAAAAAAGAAAAATAAACAAAAACGATAAGCAAAAAATGAATCCGAATCAGAATTAAAAAAAAAAATGAAAACGGTAAACAAAAAATGAATCCGAATCAGAAAAGAAAAATCAAAACGATAAGAAAAAAATGAATCCGAATCAAGAAAAAAAAATCAAAAAATGAATCTGAATCAGAAAAAAAAAAAAAAACAAAAACGATAAGCAAAAAATTAATCTGAATCAGAAAAAAAAAGAAAAAACCAAAAAAGATAAGCAAAAAATGAATCCAAATCAGAAAAAAGAAAAAAAAAAAACAAAAACAAAAACGATAAGCAACAAATGAATCCGAATCAGAAAAAAAAAAAACCACAAAAAAAAACAAAAAAACAAAAATTTCAATCCAAATATTTAGGAGAAAGGTTCTTCCAAGGGGAATTTTATTCCGGGCTATCTCGCTTTTTTTGGTTTGTTTGGGGTTTTTTTTTTTCTTTTTTTTTTTTCGGGTTTTTTTTGGTTTGGTTTTTTTTTTTTTGGGCCACACTTGGCAAACCTTCCAGGGGAAAAAAAAAAAAAAAAAAAATATATATATATATAAAAAAGAAATCGAAGTAAACAAAGCAATCGAAAACAACCCCCCCAAACGCTATAGCGTCAAAGTACCCCCCCGGGGCTGTTTTCCTCGATTTATCCGAAAAGCGGAAAACCGAAAGGAACCCAATTGCTCACTCCGGAAGGGGCCGAATCGCGACTGAACATGGGCCACGTTTTCCAGTTGATGTCGTGACGGTATCGTTTATGCACATGTTCGCCCATTCCGTAGATGTTCCCGCTGGGAAGTCGGATGGAGAGCTGTAGGAACTGCTCCGAGTAGACCAGAGGACCGATGGTGGTGTTGAACCTGGCGAAAAATTCCGAAATTCCCAACGCGGGAATTTTATCCATCAAAAGAAGAGGGCAAAACCCAAAAACTGGTGAGACGGACCTCCCCATCTCCCAAATTCTACGTGGAAAGGGTCCTTCCATCCTGCTTATCCATCAGAAGAAGATGGCAGAACCCAACCCTGGTGAGATAGACCTCCCAATCTCCCCAATTTTTTGTAGGAAGAGTCCTTCCATCCTGCTTATCCATCAAAAGAAGATGGCAAAACCCAAAAATTGGTGAGACGGACCTCCCCATCTCCCAAATTCTACGTGGAAAGGGTCCTTCCATCCTGCTTATCCATCAGAAGAAGATGGCAGAACCCAACCCTGGTGAGGTAGACCTCCCCATCTCCCAAATTTTTTGTAGGAAGAGTCCTTCCATCCTGCTTATCCATCAGAAGAAGATGGCAAAACCCAACCCTGGTGAGACAGACCTCCCCATCTCCCAAATTCTACGTGGAAAGGGTCCTTCCATCCTGCTTATCCATCAGAAGAAGATGGCAGAACCCAACCCTGGTGAGGTAGACCTCCCCATCTCCCAAATTTTTATAGGAAGAGTCCTTCCATCCTTCTTATCCATCAGAAGAAGATGGCAGAACCCAACCCTGGTAAGATAGACCTCCCCATCTCCCAAATTTTTTGTAGGAAGAGTCCTTCCATCCTGCTTATCCATCAGAAGAACATGGCAGAACCCAACCCTGGTGAGGTAGACCTCCCAATCTCCCAAATTTTGTGTAGGAAGAGTCCTTCCATCCTGCTTATCCATCAGAAGAAGATGGCAAAACCCAAAAACTGGTGAGACGGACCTCCCCATCTCCCAAATTCTTCGTGGAAAGAGTCCTTCCATCCTGCTTATCCAACAGAAGAAGAGAAGAAACCGCTCAAATGCCCGAGGGGGCCCCTAACTCAACGCTGGTCTTCAAAGAAAACAGCTGGCATCCCAAATTTAGGGATAAAAAGCCCCAAATTTACTCACAGTACTTTTCCATTGCTTGCTCTGATCACCTTGATGCCGAAGGGATTTTCTTGGACATCAACTTTATATTTTAAGTTGGAGGCCGCCGGGCCGCTGAAAGGTCGCACGTGCTGATGGGGGACTTCAAACCTTCGCGATTCCGGATCAGTGAGCTGCGCGGGTTTAAAGAATAAAAGACTGAATTTCGAAATTTAGAAATTAATACTTTTTGTTAACACTTCCCAGGGCCAGTGGGCAAATTTGAACCGAGGGGGGGGAAGGGGCCGGCGGCGGGAGGAGACTCACCTTGAAGCGGAAGCGGGTGGAGGTCTGGTATTCCCCCGTCAGCAGCACCGTGGGGAGATCCTGCCTGAAAAGCGACGGGGAGGGAAGCCGCTCCAGCGTCCCCTGGAAGCCTGACCAGAGGGAAGGGAAACGGAGTGAAATAAGCAGAAAGGAAAGGCCAAAAAAAAAAAAAAAAAAAAAAAAAAAAAGGGAAAATAAAGTCAAATTGAAAGAAAGTAAATTAAAAGAAAGTACAATTAAAACAAAGCAAATTCATATAAAGTAAAATTAAAATAAAGTAAAATTAAAGTAAAAATAAAGTAAAATTAAAATAAAGTAAAATTAAAATAAAGTAAAATTAAAGTAAAAATAAAGTTAAAATAAAGTAAAATAAAAATAAAGTGAATTAAAAGAAAATAAAAATAAAGGAAACTAGCAATAAAGTAAAATACAAATCGAGGAAAGTAGAAATAAATACAAGTAAAAATAAAGTAAAGTAAAAATAAAGTAAGTTAAAATAAAATAAAAATAAAGGAAACGAGCAATAAAGTAAAATACGAGTTGAGGAAAGTGGAAATAAATAAAAGTAAAAATAAAGTAAATTAAAATAAAATAAAAATAAGGGAAAGTAGCAATAAAGTAAAATACGAGTTGAGGAAAGTAGAAATAAATAAAAGTAAAAATAAAGTAAATTTAAATAAAATAAAAATAAGGGAAACTAGCAATAAAGTAAAATACGAGTTGAGGAAAGTGGAAATAAATAAAAGTAAAAATAAAGTAAAGTAAAAAAAAAGTAAGTTAAAATAAAATAAAAATAAGGGAAAGTAGCAATAAAGTAAAATACGAGTTGAGGAAAGTGGAAATAAATAAAAGTAAAAATAAAGTAAGTTAAAATAAAATAAAAATAAGGGAAAGTAGCAATAAAGTAAAATACAAATCGAGGAAAGCAGAAATAAAGTAAATAGAAATGAAGTGAAATAAAAATGCAAAGAAAATAGAAATAAGTAAAATTTTAAAAAAGTAAAATAAAATGAAAGGAAAGCAGAAATAAAGTAAAATAGAACGGAAGTGAAATAAAAATGCGAATAAAGTAAAATAGGAATAAACAAAGTCAAAATAAAGTAAAACAGGAATAAACAAAGTCAAAATAAAGTAAGATAAAAACAAAGGAAAGGAGCAATGAAGCAAAATACAAATCACAGAAAGTCGAAATAGAGCAAAATGGAAAGAAAGTAAAGCAAAATCAAACTCAAGTCCAACAGAAATGAAACAAAGGGAAAGAGAAGGAAATAAAGTCCAACGAAAGTAAAATAAAACCAGAGGGAAGTAGAAATAAAGTAAATAGAAATGAAGTGAAATAAAAATGCAAATAAAATAGAAATAAGTAAAATTTTTAAAAAGTAAAATAAAATGAAAGGAAAGTAGAAATAAAGTAAATAGAAAGAAAGTGAAATAAAAATGCGAATAAAGTAAAATAGGAATAAACAAAGTCAAAATAAAGTAAAACAGGAATAAACAAAGTCAAAATAAAGTAAAATGAAAACAAAGGAAAGGCGCAATGAAGCAAAATACAAATCACAGAAAGTCGAAATAGAGCAAAATGGAAAGAAAGTAAAGCAAAATCAAACTCAAGTCCAACAAAAATGAAACAAAGGGAAAGAGAAGGAAATAAAGTCCAACGAAAGTAAAATAAAACCAGAGGGAAGTAGAAATAAAGTAAATAGAAATGAAGTGAAATAAAAATGCAAAGAAAATAGAAATAAGTAAAATTTTTTAAAAGTAAAATAAAATGAAAGGAAAGCAGAAATAAAGTAAAATAGAAAGGAAGTGAAATAAAAATGCGAATAAAGTAAAACAGGAATAAACAAAGTCAAAATAAAGTAAAATAAAAACAAAGGAAAGGCGCAATGAAGCAAAATACAAATCACAGAAAGTCGAAATAGAGCAAAATGGAAAGAAAGTAAAGCAAAATCAAACTCAAGTCCAACAAAAATGAAACAAAGGGAAGGAGAAGGAAATAAAGTCCAACGAAAGTAAAATAAAACCAGAGGGAAGCGGAAATGAAGCAAAACGCGGGCGGAGGAAAGCAGAAAGAAAGAAAAAAGAGCAAGAAAGGCGAAATCGGTAAAAGCCAAAGGAAGGAAAAGGGGCGGTTAAGCAAACCAAAGGCAGAGGCGGAGCGCGTCGGAGCTGCGGAGAGAGAACGGAAGTGGCGAAGGAGGAGGTGGGGGATGGGGGGCACCTACCCTGGGGGGAGGGGCGGAGGGGGCCGTTCAGGCGGTACCCGCACCCGCGGGGGAAGAAGCACCAGGGGCCGCTCTCGGCGTGGGGGCTCCAGCAGCAGCCGCGGTGCCCGCACAGCGCCTGGGGGGAGAGGGGGGGGAGGGGTAGAGAGCGGTGTCACCGAAGGGGCGACGTGGGGCACGTGAAGAAATAATGGAGGAGAGGTTATAGGCCACAGGCGCCGGGGGCGCAGGCCGTAGTTCATAGGCCACAGGCCACAGGCCATGGGTCACGGGGCGTAGGTCACAGGTCATGGGTCACAGGTCATGGGTCACAGGTCATGGGTCACAGGGAGTAGCCACAGGGCGTAGGCCACAGGCCACAGGTCATAGGCCACAGGCCATGGGTCACAGGGAGTAGCCACAGGCCATAGGTAACAGGCCACAGGTCATAAGCCATAGGCGATGGGTCACAGGGCATAGGTCACAGGGTGTAGGCCACAGGTCATAGGCCACAGGTCATGGGTCACGGGGCGTAGGTCACAGGTCATAGGTCACAGGTCATGGGTCACAGGTCATGGGTCACAGGCAATGGGTCACAGGGAGTAGCCACAGGGCGTAGGCCACAGGCCACAGGTCATAGGCCACAGGCCATGAGTCACAGGGAGTAGCCACAGATCACAGGTCATGGGTCACAGGCCATGGGTCACAGGGAGTAGCCACAGGTCACAGGTCATGGGTCACAGGCCATGGGTCACAGGGAGTAGCCACAGGTCACAGGTCATGGGTCACAGGCAATGGGTCACAGGGAGTAGCCACAGGCCATAGGCAACAGGCCACAGGTCATAGGCCACAGGCCACAGGTCATAGGCCACAGGCCATGGGTCACAGGGCGTAGGCCACAGGCCATAGGCAACAGGCCACAGGTCATAGGCCACAGGCCACAGGTCACAGGGAGTAGCCACAGGCCATGGGTCACAGGGCGTAGGTCACAGGTCATAGGTCACAGGTCACAGGCCACAGGCAATGGGTCACAGGGCGTAGGCCACAGGCCATGGGTCACAGGGCGTAGGTCACAGGTCATAGGTCACAGGAAGTAGCCACAGGCCATAGGTAACAGGCCACAGGTCATAGGCCACAGGCCACAGGTCACAGGGCGTAGGCCACAGGCCACAGGTCACAGGGAGTAGCCACAGGCCATAGGTAACAGGCCACAGGTCATAGGCCAGAAGCCATAGGCCATAGGCCACAGGCCATGAGTCACAGGGAGTAGCCACAGGTCACAGGTCATGGGTCACAGGCAATGGGTCACAGGGAGTAGCCACAGGCCATAGGCAACAGGCCACAGGTCATAGGCCACAGGCCATGGGTCACAGGGCGTAGGCCACAGGCCACAGGTCATAGGCCACAGGCCATGGGTCACAGGGAGTAGCCACAGGCCATAGGCAACAGGCCACAGGTCATAGGCCACAAGCCATAGGCCATAGGCCACAGGCCATGGGTCACAGGGAGTAGCCACAGGCCATAGGTCATAGGCCACAGGCCACAGGTCACAGGGAGTAGCCACAGGCCATAGGTAACAGGCCACAGGTCATAGGTCACAGGCCATGGGTCACGGGGCGTAGGTCACAGGTCATAGGTCACAGGTCATGGGTCACAGGCAATGGGTCACAGGACATAGCCACAGGCCATAGGTAACAGGCCACAGGTCATAGGCCACAGGCCATGGGTCACAGGCAATGGGTCATGGGCATAGGCCACAGGCCATAGGTAACAGGCCACAGGTCATAGGCCATAGGCCATGGGTCACAGGGCGTAGGTCACAGGTCATAGGTAACAGGTCATAGGCCACAGGCAATGGGTCACAGGGCATAGGCCACAGGCCATAGGCCACAGGACATGGGTCACAGGGAGTAGCCACAGGCCATAGGCAACAGGCCACAGGCCATGGGTCACAGGTCATAGGCCACAGGCCACAGGTCATAGGCCACAGGCCATGGGTCACAGGGCGTAGGTCACAGGTTATAGGTCACAGGTCATAGGAACAGGCCATGGGTCACAGGGCGTAGGCATTACATATTACATATTGTGTATTATACGTTTTACAATTTACAATTACATATTACATATTGTGTATTATATTATATATTATATATTATATATATGTTCTATATTATAGCTAAAATACATACCTATACATATAATACACATATATTAAATATATTTTTATATATCTAAAATACACATATAATCAACTATATTGTGGTATTGGACTATTCCAAATACATATAAGTTTTATATTAATGAAAATATCTGTCTACAATAGCTCTAAAAAGATAATACGCTGTAATCTGCTATAATATGCTATAATATATTCTATTGTATTCTAGAATATTAATTATATTTACTATTTGTAATCTATGTACTATTTATTATCTATTTATATATATTTTATATCTGTTTATATGTAACTATATATACTTTCATATAGCTAATTTTTTTAATATATACTTATACATATAAAAATACTTTTAAATATATATATTTAAAGCTTTTATAGTTTGTGCTTTTATAGTTTTATAGTCAATATCTTCACGCCCGGCACCAAGAAAGGAGCAAAGTCCACCCAAAAAAATACTTACATATATAATATCATATATATTCTATTTAATGTATTATATTGTTTCATATCCTATTCTATCATATCGCATCAACTTATATTGTGTCATATTCAATAATATTTATTATGTATCTATTTTATATACTTACAGAGCAGCTAAATGAGAATTTTTTTTTAATTTACGTATTATTGCTATTATAATAATATTATAATAATATTATAATAATAACAACAATAACAATAATAAACAAGGACACAAATGAATAAAATCAAGCAATAAATAAAATAGGTAAATATCATACATAAATAAATACATAAAGTAAATAAAGGGATTAATTAAACTCATTTCCCGCCCCACGCAACGCGTCTCCACTTTTATTCTCAATTGCAGAGATATTTAATGCTAACGATAAATTCGAACTTAATAATTTAACGCTCATATTAAATTATACGCTTAAAGTTTATATCAAATGATAAGTTAATAATTTAACGCTCATATTAAATTATACGCTTAAAATTTATATCAAATGATAAGTTAATAATTTAATGCTCATATTAAATTATAACCTTAATACTGATATTAAATAATAACTTAATAATTCAAAGCTCGTATTAACCGTTGACCTTAATAATAATAATAAAGGATAAAGTAATAATTTAATACTCAAATTATAACTGTAATATTAATATTAAACTATAATTTAATGCTCATATTACATTATAACCATAATAATATTAATTGTTAACTTAAAAGTTCAAGGTTCATATGACGTTGTAAACTTAATACCAATATTCATTTATAACTCAATAATTTAAAGCTCATCTTAAATTATAACCTTAATAATAATATTAAATGATACATTAATAATTTAATGCTCGTATTGCATTATAGCCTTATTAATAACGTTAAATTATAATTTAATAATTTAACGCTCTTATTACATTATAACTAGTATTATATTGTAACTCAATCATTTAATGCTCATTTTAAGTTATAATTTTAATACTAATATGAAATTTCAGGTTAATAATTTAACACTTATATGACGTTATAACTTTAGTGCCAAGATTCAACGACGAGTTAATATTTAACCTCAGCCATCGGCTCCCGGGAACTAATTAAAGACGAAATCCATCGTCAGAGCTGTGGCCTCAGACTCCCACCCAGCGCCGTGACATCACGCCGCAACAAAAATATAAAACAAATATTTCCCGCTTGGTTGGATTTGGCCCCATTTTCTTCCCCGCCGACAGGACGGGCATTGCGCTCCCCCGAGGAGAAAAATCCCGCTTGCGAACGGGCCAAAATTGATCAAATTGGGGACTATCGGTGGCAGCGCTTCACCGAAACCTATACTCAGGCGGTTTCCGTTTGAAAAACGGTTAAGAAAACCCTATTTTGGTATAAACAGGGTCGTTTCTTTTGTTGTTAAGTGGGAGTAATTTATCCTGTCGCTTTTAGGCTAAAAAAAAAAATTATTATTATTTTTTTTTTTTCCTCCTTTTTCTTATGTTTTCAGACCTTGGTGGCGATTTGGTCGGGGATGCAGTCGATGCGTTCGGTTATTTCCAGGTCCGGACAGTTTGGGGCATATTCTAGGAGGCAGAGAAATTAAGAGATTCATCTTTGTCGTTTCAAAATTTCAATTCTTCGTCTTATTAGTAGCGTTTGATACCCTTTTAACAATTTCCTCCTCCCCCCAACCCCCACCCCCCACTTCCGAATCATTCCTCACCCTCTCAGAAACCTCCGACCACTTCCAACAAACCTCATCTGCCTCGGTTTGTAAAACCGCCCGCAACTTCGCCAAATTAAAGATGGAAAAAACTTCGTTTTGCCCCCAATTTGAGACCTCAGAGTGTCTCCAAGCAGTTCGGTATAACGAACGAGTAAAACTCTTCCCGGTTTTTAGGGTTTAGCGCTTTGGTTGTGGCGTAACAAAGCTTTTCCTTCCGGCTTCGAAGTGATGCTTTAAATTACCAAAAATAAGGAAATCCTCCTCTTTTGCCCATTCACCAACGAATTCAAAGGAGGTTTGGGGGGGTCGGGGGGGGGGGGGATAAAATTTGAATCTGGTTTTATGAATTATACATTTTTCTATATGCTTTCTATCCAAATGCATATTATAATACCTATTTTCTATCGAAAAGTCATAAAATATGCACTATATATGTATTTTTATCTGATTTATTATACATATGTGTAAGTCTATTTCTCTGTACTATATATTTTTATATGTGGTTTTTTACCAAAATATATTTTTAATAGTTATTTTACATAAATAAGTTCTATTATTAATATAATATTCTATATTCTATGTTCTATTTTATATATTATATATTATATATTATATATTACATATTATATATTATATATTATATATTACATATTATATATTATATATTATATATTATATATTATATATTATATATTATATATTATATATTATATATTGTGTGTTATATATTATATATTATATATTACATATTACATATTATGTATTATGTATCATATATTATATGTTATATGTTATGTATTATGTATTATATATTATGTATTATATATTATATATTATATATTATATATTATATATTATATATTATATATTATATATTATATTATGTCTTATAGATTATATATTATATTATATATATTATATTATATCATGTATCATGTATAATATATATAACATATTATATATAATTATACGTGATCGATGTATTTTTAACTAATTTATTATATATATATATTAGATATAAATCTATTTTTGTCTTACATATTTCCACACGTAATTTTTACCAAAATGTCTATTTTACTGTCTATTTTACATATTACTTATTATATTGTTATATATTCTTCTAAATATTTTTCTATTCTATTATTATATTGTATTGACGTTTTAATACGATTTGATTATATTGTGATAATTTTATACTATTTGAATCCATAATGTTATACATTATATTGACGTTTTAATACGATTTGATTATGTTGTGATAATTTAAATCCATAATGTTATACATTATATTGACTTTTTAATACGATTTGATTATGTTGTGATAATTTTATACTATTTAAATCCATAATGTTATAAAGTATATTGACATTTTAATACGATTTGATTATATTGTGATAATTTTATACTATTTAAATCTATAATGTTATACATTATATTGACTTTTTAATACGATTTAATTATGTTGTGATAATTCTCTACTCTTTAAATCCATAATGTTACACATTATATTGACGTTTTAATACGATTTGATTATGTTGTGATAATTTTGTACTATTTAAATCCATAATGTTATACATTATATTGACTTTTTAATAGGATTTGATTATGTTGTGATAATTTTGTACTATTTAAATCTGTAATGTTATACATTATATTGACGTTTTAATACGATTTGATTATGTTGTGATAATTCTCTACTATTTAAATCCATAATGTTATACATTATATTGACGTTTTAATACAATTTGATTATATTGTCATAATTCTGTACTATTTAAATCCATAATGTTATACATTATGTTGACGTTTTAATACGATTTGATTATATTGTCATAATTCTGTACTATTTAAGTCCATAATGTTATACATTATATTGACATTTTAATACGATTTGATTATATTGTGATAATTTTATACTATTTAAATCCATAATGTTATACATTATATTGACATTTTAATAGGATTTTATTATCTTGTGATAATTTAAATCCATAATGTTATACATTATATTGACGTTTTAATACGATTTGATTATATTGTGAGGATTTTATACTATTCAAATCCATAATGTTATACATTATATTGACATTTTAATACGATGTGATTATATTGTGATAATTTTATACTATTTAAATCCATAATGTTATACATTATATTGACGTTTTAATACGATTTGATTATATTGTGACATTTTAATACGATTTAATTAGATTTTGATAATTCTCTACTATTTAAATCCACAATGTTATACATTATATTGACTTTTTAATACAGCCGCTGCCACCACCCCCCCCCCGAAGCGCTGCCGCTCTCTCCCCCTCCCCCCCCCCCTCTCCTCTCACCTCTTTTATTTTTTTTAAAATTCAAACTCCCCGGCCAAAACTTGATCCCGTTTTACCCCAAAACCCGCATATTTCTTAACCCTTACCGTCGCTTTTGGATCCGGTTTCCCTCATGGCCAAAACCCCGATGAGGACACAAGCCACGGCCACCACCGAGCAGAAGAGGACGGCGAACGTAATTTCCAAATTGCTGAATTTCTTGGCCATCTGCCAAGCGGGAAAAGGCCATGGGGTGAGAAAACGGCAACCGAGAATTTGGGGAAAGTCGTGGAAAGATTAAAATCTGACATCGCGCGTCACGCACGGGGGGGGAGGGGCAATAATTCAAATTTCAAATTCAATTCAATTCAATTTGGAAGAATTTCGGTGACATCGCTGATGTCGTTAGTCATGAAGGAGGTGTTTCTTTTTAAGGAGGCGCAAAGCAGTACTCTCAGCTGACGTTTTTTGGTGAGTTTTGATTTTTTTTTTGGATTTTTTTTTTTTTTGGGGGGGGGCCTTTTCAGTCGACGCAAACTCCAGAACGAAAAACGAACCGATCGGTACATTGGAATTTCGCCGGTTTTCTATTTTTTTCCAACGATTGGATAAATAGGATAAAGGAGGATACCAAATGCCTTTAATAAATTAAATTTTTAAAAATTTAAATTTTATTTTTTAAATAAATTAAAATTTTTTAAATAAATTAAATTTTTAAAAAAAAAAAAAAAAGCTATTAACAGAATGAGTTTGTAAAAGAGAAGAAAAAAAGTTGTCGGCAAAACGAACGGCTTAACTTTGCGCGCCCCCAAAAACCAAGAGGAATGGGGAAAAAAAAAAAAAAAAACACCAAAAAAACCCCAACATTTTAACCGCTAAAGAAGAGAGTGGCTCTGCGAGTGCCTCTCGCAGCGAAGGAATTCTCGAGCCCGAAAACGAACGTTCGTTTTGGGGGGGGAAAGCCCTGAAGTAGCAACGATACGGGTGACAGTGAGCGTTAGTAATAAAGGATACGCGTTAAAGCGTTATTACTTTGCATCATCAATAATAATTGAATTAATATGCTAATTATAATCTAATTACGGCACTGGGTGTATACAGGGGTTTGTCCTGTACTATTGTCAAATATATATTACTTTTTATTTTCATTTTAATTCTAATTTTAAATTTTTTTTATTTAAATGTTATTTTATTTTTATTTTTATTTTTATTTTTATTCTTATTTTTATTTTTATTTTTATTTTTATTCTTATTTTTATTTTTATTTTTATTTCTATTTCTATTTTTATTCTTATTTTTATTTCTATTTCTATTTTTATTTTTATTTTTATTTTTATTCTTATTTTTATTTCTATTTCTATTTCTATTTTTATTTTTATTTCTATTTCTATTTTTATTCTTATTTTTATTTTTATTTTTATTCTTATTTTTTATATTTTATTTCTATTCTTATTTTTATTTTTATTTTTATTTTTATTTTTATTTCTATTTCTATTTTTATTCTTATTTTTATTTTTATTTTTATTCTTATTTTTATTTTTATTTTATTTCTATTTTTATTTTTATTTTTATTTCTATTTCTATTTTTATTCTTATTTTTATTTTTATTTTTATTTTTATTTCTATTTCTATTTTTATTTTTATTTTTATTCTTATTTTTATTTCTATTTCTATTTCTATTTCTATTTCTTTTTATTTTTATTTTTATTTTTATTTTTATTCTTATTTTTATTTTATTTCTATTTCTATTTTTATTCTTATTCTTATTTTTATTTTTATTTTTATTTTTATTCTTATTTTTATTTTTATTTCTATTTCTATTTTTATTTTTATTTCTATTTCTATTTTTATTTTTATTTTTATTTCTATTTCTATTTTTATTTCTATTTTTATTTTTATTTTTATTTTTATTTTTATTTCTATTTTTATTTCTATTTTTATTTCTATTTTTATGCTTATATTTATTTTTATTTTTATACTTATATTTATATTTTCATTTACATTTATACTTACATTTAAAATTATATATTTATATTCTCATTTACATTTATATTTACATTTAAATTTATATATATTTATATTTATATTTATATTTATATTTATATTTATATTTATATTTATATTTATATTTATATTTATATTTATTTATATTTATATTTATATTTATACTTATACTTACACTTACACTTACACTTACACTTACACTTATACTTTTATACTTACAGAAATTTATCTCTATATCATTTATATTTATATTATTGCTTTTATTGCCCTGAGCTCCCCCCCCCCCCCCCACCGTTCTGTTTTCCCTTCCTTCCTCCCCCGCGGATTTCCACATTCAAAAGAAAGACGTCGGGTTTATAAACCTTTTTCGCCGGCAGCGAATTTCTCATTTCTAAAATTTCTCATCTCTAAAATATCCCATTTCTAAAATTTCTCATTTCTAAAATTTCTCATTTCTAAAATTTCTCATTTCTAAAATATCCCATTTCTAAAATATCCCATTTCTAAAATTTCTCATTTCTAAAATTTCTCATTTCTAAAATTTCTCATTTCTAAAATATCCCATTTCTAAAATATCCCATTTCTAAAATATCCCATTTCTAAAATTTCCCATTTCTAAAATTTCCCATTTCTAAAATTTCCCCTTTCTAAAATTTCTAATAAATTTCTAAAAAATAACGAATAAAAAAACGAGGATCGTTAAACCCCGTACCTTACGGCCCTTCTGCCCTCCGTCTCCAACCTCTGCCCTCGGCCGTAAATCCACCTTTTATTCCGGCCTGTTATCAGCCGGGCGCCTCGTTAGCTAACGAAGTCCGCCAATGACGCCTCGTTTGGTTGAGTTCGGGGGGGGGGGGGGGGGGGTTTTACAGCTTCGTTTCGCTGATTCCGCAACGTTCTCCCGCGCCAAAAATGGCTTTTTCCCCGTCTTCGCGTTTACCGCTCCCGCGAATTTCGCTCAGGATTTCGGCCGCCGCCGAATCCGACTGCCGGAATGAAACTGGGGGGGAAATTGCGAAAACGAGTGAAAACGTGACAAAATCAAAGGGGGGGGGGGGGTGTTCTTGCAGGAATTAAGAGCCAAAGATGTCCTGAAAATCAGGAATTTGACAACGAGGGAATTCGGGCAAATCCCCGAAAGTAATAAAATCGATTCCGACTCAGCAAAAGGTCCTGAGTCCTCCCCAGATCCAACTTCCGCCCCCAAATCAAAATCAGCCACTGGCAACAACGTGCCCACCCCCCCCAAAATCCGCCTCTTTCCCCCTCCCCCCCCCCCGAACCAACGGAACG